>NC_081567.1:38204224-38405586 GCF_022355385.1 Mustela nigripes
GACCCCGTGTGCACACACAGGCCCTTTCTTGTTGGGGGTGGACGTGGTGGGGCAAGGCTCAGAGAGAGAGGACAGTAACCACAGAGGCCCAAAGGGGGCCCTTCTCTTCACCTGAGTCAGGAAGGTTTTACTGGGAGCCAGGGGCCTCTTTCACGCCACGGTTCCGCGGTATTCAAAGCGAGCTCCTGGGACCCTGAGAGCAGTCTGTGGACACACGTTCTCTGTGCCCCACGTGGGCATCCTGTGAGGACACCATTGTCACACGCCCACACCCCGTTCTGGGTGCCCCGTCTCCACATTCTGGGCGCCAGGCCCTGGTGAAGCTCAGGACCAAGGACATGCATCCCTGCAGCCTAGCCGGGTTCTCAGTCTCTGGCGGCCTCTCCCTGAGCAGGGGCACAGCCTCAGGGGCAGTCACGCTGCCCAGAACTGACGCAGGGAGGGCGGCTCAGCCTGAGTGCCACCATCCCTGTGCTCCCCGTTCCCGGGGGCCCTGTCCACCAGGGCTTTCCCAGGGCCCGACAGCCATGTCTGCCCCCTCCCCTGCCTGCCCACCGGCTCCCACCTGGCAGGCGGGAGGCTTACTCACCATAGGTGTGCCTTCTCCGGGGATCGGCTCAGCCCAACGCCCTGACGTGCCTTCAGGACTGACAGGCCAGAGAGGAGACGGGATGGCTCCGCAAAGGAGGCCTGCGACACCATGAGATTCTCACAGCTGGGCGGGAAAGGAGGGGCCCTGGTGCTTTCTCACTGGTCAGGGCAGCCTTCCTGGAGGAGACAACATCTTGGTGGGTGTTGTTGAGAGGGTCTGGAGAATGATGGCAAGGGACACAGTCAGGGAGGGGGTGCCAAGTGATTCGGAAGGGCCAGGGTAGGAGAATCTGGAAGGGGGTCCTGTAATGTGGCTGGGTCAGGGGAGATGGGAAGCATTCTAGGAACGGGGTGGACCTGGAGCCCCACCTACTGGTAGGGCGCAGGGTGTGCACAACAGTTTGGAGAGAGCAGGACCAACAGGGAGACTGACTCCCTGGCTCCTGGCAGAATCTGGGGGGAGGAATTTGACGGCCTGATCTCAGAAGAGGAGAGTGTCTGGCCGGTGGAGGAAGACCTAGGACTCGTGCTTGAGAACAGGAAGAAGAGAATAAGTCAAGGGTGACCACCCACTCCAGCCTTGAGGCTGTGCAGCTGGCCACGGCAAGACCCTGGAGATGCTGGAGTCTGCAGGTTTGTGGGATCACAGGTGGGCAGGGGCCCTATTTGGGGCCCTTTGGGTTCTGGGTACCACAAGACACCCCCAGAGGTGCAGACCTGGGCCTCCTCATGTACAAGGAGGCGGGCCCCCCAGGGGAGGGTGCACGGTGTTGGGAGGCAAGGTCTGCGTTGGCCAGCCGTGGTCACCAGCACATAAGGCTTGTGGCTGAGACTGGAGGGACCCACGGAGCCACGGGCACAGGGGGGCATCGTGGAGGACAGCCAAGCGGAACAGTGGGGTGAAGGCTGGGGGAGGCTGGGTGATACTGGAATGGCCCCATTGGGGTTTAGCCTTGAGAACCCCTTCCTGTAAGACGCAGACGTTCCACCCTAACGTATCCGTGCAAGAGAACTGAACCCGGGCACGGCCAGGGGAGCAGGTCCGCATGTGCTCGCGCGATTCTCCAGGCAGAGCTCGGGAGCCACACCCCTTTCATGGGCGCAGATGCGGGTCTGCAGCCCGGCTGCCGGACAGGGGACAACCGTGAGGCCACACGAGGCGGGAAGTGCTGACGCCCATCGCCACCAGGACCAACCTGCAGCGCAGGGAGGGACAGAAGCCAGGAGGCCACGCGGGGTAAGATTCCAGGCGTGCGGAATGTCTAGAGACAGGCCCAGGCTGGCGGTTCTGGGCGGCTGGCGGTGGGGTCCTCAGGCTTGGCAGGAGCAGCTTCTGCGGGAAGCCTGGGTCCTGGAACCTCCCGTCGCTGTTCACGCACGCAAGGCCGCTGACCCGTGTGCTTGAGAACTGGTCACGGGGCCAATGATCATGTTATCTCTTACTGCGCCGATGATGACGACACAAAAGCCACTCACGTCTTGTCAGGACCACCCAGTGGGGTTGCTGGTGACTTGAGGACGCCAGCGCAGGGCTGCGGGGTGCCGGCTGGTGGGGGGACAAGAAACCGGTCCTGGAGCCCAGAGCCACCAGCTGGAGAGTGGGGGAACAGGGTCGGGGAGGGAGTTCTGTCTGGGTTCTGGACGGGAGCAGCTAGAGGTGTGTTTAGCAGCTGATGACCCGGCCACTCAATGCAACGCACTAAAAAGACCCCACATTTCTGGAGCCCCAGGATGGCTCAGTCGGTAGAGCATGTGACTCGATCTCGAGGTCGAGTTTGAGCCCCACGTTGGGTGTGGAGATTACTTAAAAATAAAACCTTAAAGAAAAAAGGCACAGCTACTAAGTAACCTAAATAATGAGCTGCTCACCGACGCCCGTCACGGAAACAGTGAAGCCTGGAGAACTGGCTGGCGGAGGAAGACCAGAGGCCAGTGCCTCACAGAAGAGGAACCGAGATAAACAGGGGGAAACTGAGGCCCACCCAGGGTGAGTTGGAGACTGGGGGTGGGGAGGCAGGGCAGGGCCCAGGGGGCACGGGGTGGGGTCTCCCCAGGGCAGGGCCTATGACAGGAGAATCTGGGGAGCCGATGCTAACCCCGCTGCCCTCGAGGCACTCACTGGTCCAGGTTCCCTCATCAGTCAGGGCGTGTGACCCTGCTGAGTTCTCATAGCTTCTGCTTGGGACTCAGCTGTGTCCCCCAAATCCATGTGTTCAGGTCCCGACCTCCCGTGCCACTGTGTTTGGAGGCAGGGCATTCCGCAGGTCATCAGGGTTAATTAAGTGCGTGCACAGGGAGAGCCCCCGACCCTAGTGAGAAGAGGAAGAGGGACATCAGCATCTCTCTTTGTGTGCATGGTGTCTGCAGGCCAGGAAAGGCCCAACCCCCCCAGGGCCCCCATCTCGGACTTCTCGCCCCAGGACTCCGAGGAGTGTCTGTTGCTTAAGCCGCAGGCTGTGGCCTCTGTTGTGATGGCTGTCGGGGCAGACTGAGACACCCTCCCCGCGGCTCCCAGGCCTGGAAAGGTGCTCGCATGCCCGATGGTCACTGCGTGCCTGCGTCTGGCCAGGGGCACCTAGCCTGGGGCTGCCGTCTAGACGGTGCCCTCTGGCGGCCTACAGTGGGAGCGCGAAGGGGTGGGGGCGGCGTGGCTCCTGGGAGCAGTGCCGGCAGGTGGCGGAGCGGCCTCCTGGGCAGGGCCACGGCAAGAGCAGGCGCAGGGTGTGGGGTTCTGAGAGGGGGGGCTCTGAGAGGGCTCGGACTGGGAGAGCCCCGCGGATGGACTGCCCCGTCCTCCAGGAAGGAAGGAGCTCCTGGAGCCAGGCAGGACGGAACCACAGCAGGAAGCAGGAACGTCCTACCACTGCCAGATGCCCAAGGCTGGGCGCCAGGCTGCGGCAGGGCCCCTGCGTGGCTTGGGACAGGTCTGCTGGCTGGAGTAGGGGTGTGGCATGGGGGAAAGGGGGGGAAAGGGGTGAGAAAGCCCAGCCCGGGCCCCAGCCCTGGAGACCCTAAGTGCTGACTGCTCGGGAGTCTGCAGGGGCCACAAGCTGCAGAGACAGAGGTCTAGGGCCAAGTCTACCCTGACTGGCTGTGAGACCCTGGTAAGTCACGGCCTTCACGGGGCCAAGTCGTCGAGCCTGGGCATCGGGTCACGGGTGCTGGCCTGGACCTGCAACAGATTCGTGCTCTGGGCTCCTCCAAACCAGCAGGTGACGAAGGCGTTGTCGCTCAATAACTGGGTTATCAAGTGTGGCAGGAAAGGCAGGAGAGACACCGTTCGAGTCGTCCTTCAGCCTGGAAGGGACGTCGCCACACGCCCCGCAGCCTCGCATCCTAAGAGCTTCCCCGGTGAATCACACCCCCCAGGCCTGTCTTACCAGATGTGTCTCCGTCCCACAGCCACGGCGCCGCCAGCGTAGAGGACCCGTGAAGCGCTCCGCAGGTCAGCTGTGGGTGCCCCCCCCTACCCTTCCCACCGTCCCTCTCCTTTCTGACTAGTGTCACCAGCACATTCCACAGCCGGGGCTGCTGAGCTGACCTAGCACGGACCCCAGCATCCAGGCATCCGCGGGTCCGTGTAGGGACTAGCCCGGTGAAGTCTGCAGCCTGACCCTGTCCAGCCCTTCCTGGGATGGCCCCCTGCCCCTGATTTAAGGACTCGGCCAGAGCCGGGGAGAGGATTTGCCAAGGGCGTGTGCTTCGCCTCGGGCAGCCAGAGGGCTCAGGAGGGCGGGGAGCTCCCGGTGGGAAACCCGAGGCTCCCGCTGCCCCTCCCCCAGCGCGGGCAAGGCCCCGGCTGCCCCAGACGGAGAGCAGCGGGGCTCAGTCCAGGAGCGAGCCTGGCTTTCCCGCACTGACTCCGGGGTGCGGTCTCTGTGGCTGACCTGTCGTGCACTCCGGCTGGCGCCGCACGGACGTCGGGTTCAGCCCGGGCCTTCACCGCGCATCGGAGCTCGTCTGCGGAGGAGACGCGGAGCCGGGAAGCGGGCGCGGGGTCTGGGGCGCTCGGGGTCGGGACCCTCCAGGAGCAGTGCTCTCCGCCCCGTCCTGCAGCCGCGCGCCCTCACCAGCGGGCCGTCTTGTGTTGGGGGCGGTGGGGGGCGCAAACGGAGTGCCCACTCTGCACCAGCGCCCCCCACCACAGCGCCCAGGCGCCTGGTCAGACCAACACACACCCTGCCCTCCAGGCACCGTGGGAAACCTGGTGCTTTGGGGGACGGCCGTGCAGCTGCCTCCAGGCTGAGCAGAGCGGGGAGCCAGTGGGGACCCTCCCAGGGCAGCGGGACCTGAGCCCAGAGACGCGTCTGCGGGTGGGGTGTGGCGGGTGGGGATATGGGACAGGCTTGGACGCGGGGCGCTGACCTCAGCTCCCTGAGCGCCCTAACCTGCTCTCCTGTGCTCTGCGACAGGACACCGGAGCGCCCTGGCCTCCGCGCCCCACCTGTGCCCTTGACCTGCGCGTACTGCCGTCGCCACCCTGACCTGCGTCCCCTGACCGGCCCGTGCTGCCGTCGGCTGCATGACCTATGCCCCCAGACCTACATGTCCTGACGTCGTCCTCATGACGTACGCCCTGATCTGCACGTACTGACGTCGGCGTCATGGCCCGCGCTCCTGACCTGCGCGCACTGACGTTGTCATCATGACTTATGCCTCCTAACCTGCTTGTCCTGACGTCATCCTCCTGACGTACGCCCCGATCTGCACGTACTGTGTTGGCGTCATGACCTACGCCCCCTGACCTGCATGTACTGACGTCGTCGTCATGACCTGCTCCGTCACCTGCCTGTACTGACGTCGTCCTCATGACGTACGCCCTGACCTGCACCTGACATACGCCTTGACCTGCACGTACTGATGTTGGCGTCATGACCTACGCCCCTTGACCTGCACGTACTGACGTCGTCGTCATGACCTGCGCCCTGACCTGCTCGGACTGACGTCGGCGCCCTGACCTGTGCCCCCTGACCTGCACGTACTGACCTCTGCTTCATGACTGCGTGCACCCTGACCTGTTCCGCCTGAAACAACGGGCTTGCAGTACCTCCTCGTGGCCACACGGGGGCGGGCGGACCCGAGCGTCGGGGCAGGAGGGGCGTGGCCCAGGGGCGCGGCAGGTGGGACCAGGTACCCTAACACCTGGCTGTGGTGCGCTGGCGGCTGGGCTCCTGGGACTTCCAGGGTGGCGATCGGCGGGCGCTGCAAGCTCCATCCACGCGGACTCGAGCTTCTCCGACGGCCTCGAGGGGCTCCACAAGCCGCTTCCGTTTGTGAGCGGGTGTGCGCAGGTGCGAGCAGGTGCGTGAGGGTGTGCGCGGGTGTGTGTGAGTGGTGCAAGCGGGTGCATGCACGTGTGTGCACGTGCTAGCAGGTTTGTGCGGGTGCGTGTGTGAGGGTGCAAGCGGTGCGTGCAGGTGTGTCCAGCGTGCTGGCCCCGCTGCACACTCCTGTCGATCTCGCTCAGGGTCCGTCTCCGCACTAGCCTTGCCACAGCTTGGGAGCCCAGGGACGTTCGTCTCTCTGTCACGGTGCCTAGGACCTGACAGAGGCTGGCTCCGTGGGGAGTGTTGGAAGGAGGAATGAACCCGCGAAACCCTTGCTGGAAGGTCCGTAGGGAGTGGGCTGAAGGGGGCCCAGGTGCACCTTCGCCCCACGGTTCTCACAGCACTGCTGGTCCGAGCTGTGCTGCGGTCTTGTCCGCGTGGCTCTGGTGTTCCCGTCCTCCTCCCACTGCAGGAGGGGCAGGAACCAAGATGCAGAGGAACAGGCCAAAGGCCCCTGCTGCTTGTGCCGGGTGTTAAGTGTAGGACTTTTAGTTAAAGATATCATCTTTATTTAAGATAAAGAGAGAACGCACAAACTCGGGGAGGGACAGAGGGAGAGACAGATTCCATGCGGAACAGGGAGCCCGACGCAGGACTCGATTCCACGACCCTGCGATCACGACCTGAACTGAAGGCAGAGGCGTAACGACTGAGGCACCAGGCGCTTCCAAATCCCAGGCCTTCACCTGGCATCGGAGCCCATCTGCAGAGGAAAGGCGAAGCCGGGAAGTGGGCTCAGGGTCTGGGGCGCTCGGGGTCAGCACCCTCCAGGAGCAGTGTTCTCCACACCGTCCTGCAGCCGCGCGCCCTCACCAGCGGGCCGTCTTGTTTTGGGGGGCTGGGGGACCCAAACGGAGTGCCCACTCTGCACCGGCGCCCTCCCTGCCTAGTGCCCGGTCAAACCAACACACACACTGCCCTCCAAGCGCCCCTGGGAAGCCTGGTGCTTTGGAGGACGGTCGCGCAGCTGTCTCCAGGCTGGGCAGAGCGGGGAGCCAGTGGGGACCCTCCCAGGGCAGCGGGGCCTGAGCCCAGAGCAGCGTCTGCGGGTGGGCTGTGGTGTGTGGGGACATGGAGACAGATTTCAACAGTGACACCTGGACAGTGACAGGGACTGGGGATGCTGACAGGCCTCGAGACTGGGGGATCCACCCTTGCCCCCTTCCTCTCTGGGGCTTCCAGAGGCTGCCCCAGTGGGAGGAAGGCCACAGAGGTGGGCCACCTCCTGTTTTCCCTTCCTTTCTCTCTCTCCCCACTCCAGGGACCCGGGGAAGGAGACAGCGACCACCAGTAGGACAGTTAGGGGCAACTGGGGAGTGTAGTGACCTCAGGCGGCCGGCCTTGTGCCCAGCCTGGCTGTGGGCCTTGGGGCCAGGTCTCCCGCAGTGACCGCCGCGTACCCCCATCCTGGAGGCCACTGTGGGCCCAGGAGCACAGGGAAGGGCCTTCTCCATCCTGGGCCGCCTTCCCTCACTCCCACGATGCAGTTCTTTTCTTGGCTTGTGGGTGGGGAGATGTGCTGCAGCTGCAGCGTCCCCCTAGAATGAGTTCTGCATCCCTGCCCCGTGGAAACCAGGTTTGGCCCCATGGCTTGTCTGCACCCCGGGGGGAACCGAAGCAAGGCCTGTCGCTTGAGAGTGGGAGATTTTGGAGCTGGCTCTGACTCACCCTCCCTCGGCCACAGGATGCATGTCAGCCGAGACTTCTGGAGAGAGGGCAGGCGACCCTCCTGCCTCCCTTCTGCCTGCCGGCCAACCTTCTCCCTCAGTTTCTGAGGGACAGCTGCCCCGGTCCCGCATGGCGGCCCACCCCGCACGCAAGCCAGCACACCCACCGAGGCCGCCCACACAGGCCCCCATCACGGGGCACCCTGTCCACCTCCCGGTTCTCACCCGGGAGCCCTAGGCTCTCACCAGCTCGAGAGAGGTGTGGAAGGTTCTAGAGCAGACCTTGTTCCTGGTGGTCTCCAGCTTCTCGAGCCACCGGTACTCCCTGGCGTAGGGTACCTCGGTCCACCTTCAGAGCCAGTGTTGGCGGCCGGTCCGCACACCGGGGCCCCTCTGTCCCCCTGGCGCTGGGCTGTTTTCACCTCGAGGTCCACCAGCCGCGTGTTGCTGGGTCTCTAGCAGCAGCCCCTGACCCTGGCGTCCTCCAGCTCACACTCACAGTGGCTCCCGACAAGCAGCGCTCCTGCGGGCACGTGGCCTGCGGCCTGCTGGGGTAGAGGTGGCTTAAGATAAAATCAGGTTTTGAAGACCGACAAGCACATACGGTACTGGGAGCAGAGAGGGTCATCTGCGAGTCACAGACGACCCTCCCAGCGGCATCAACTAGCAAAGGAGAGATGAGGGGAAAGGAAATCAGGAATGAGTTCTGGGGAAGAAAACGTGTTTTTTAATGAGTATAGCCTCTCGTCCTCTGATTTTTATTTCTATAGTGAAACTTCTTAGGTTTTCATTAACTCTGTTTTCCTTTCCTCGTGGCGCAGTTTGAACACCTGCTGTCTGGGGCCACCGCCAGCCCCTGCTCGGGCTGAGACCAGGGGACCCCCCCAGCCCCGCCCCCGGCCCCCTGAGTCCTGACTGAAGCCAGGAGCCTGAGCCCCCAGGAGGGGAGGTCTCCAGGTGGAGCCAGCCCAGGGCCAGCGCAAATCCCCAGCGCCAGCCTCCGGGGGACCCGCAGCCATCTTCATTCACTTCCTCTCAAGCTGTCCCTTCCAACAGCCCCCCAGGGACCCCAGTGTTCTGGGCAGGAGGTCCCCCACAGGACCTGTCACCGGTGCAGCTGAACGTAAAAGCGTCGGTATGCAAATGGGATGTCCCCCTGGGAAGTAAAGAAGGAAGGCATCATTGGCGAGGAGACCCCACCTCTCTGGATATTTCCAGTTCAAGCCCCAGGGGACACATTTGGTGATTCCGTGTGAAAATATTTTTTAAATGTGCCGCTCTCCAAGAGGCGGTGGGTTTATGTGACCTGGGGCCGCTGAGCACACCTACACATACACACACGCATGTCTCGACCAGGGGTTTAGGAGGTCCTTGAAATGTCACAACTGGCTGAGCAGCTCTGCCCAGGCTGGGGTCCGCGGGTGTCTGGAGGGGCTCCGTCCGGCGCTGTGGGAGGGAGCTGGACCCCTAACCCCGCCAGGTTCTTCCAATTAGCCGGCCCCACCTCCTTCCTGGGTGGGCCCTTGGCTGCCCTCCGGTGGGCTCTGGGGGACTGCAGGTCACGTGAAGACCGGCAAGGCAGCTCCAGGAGTCCCAGCCCCCTCCCGTGAGTGCCACCGGCTCCTGGAGCAGGTGCCAGCTGGCTGTGGGCTTCAGTCAGTGAGTCCTGTGCCCGCCTCCCCGGGGCGGACCCCCACGAGGGCTGTGCGGGTGGGGCTGGGGGCCCAGGGTCAGGGCGCTTCAGGGCAACCGCCGGTTTAGGCTGTGGGGGGGTCTCCGTGCTTTAGGCTGTGGCCACCAGGTGGACCCCCCAAGCTAATGGGGTCTTGGCCTGTCTTGCATGGCGTCCCGCCCCCAAGGGCCTTCAGGGTCGGGAGGGAGTCACTCTGTGGCTGATCTGGGGACTGCTCAGAGAGGCTGGGGCTGCGGGGCACACACTGGCTTGGGAGTGTCGCAGGTCCACACTCTCCCTCCCGCCAGCCCCTGCCCAGGACTTGAAGATTCCAGCCACATGGTGTCCTCCCCCTGCCCTGAGCCACGGCCACCTTGTCCCTGGGGGCAGTTCTGTCTCCTGGACAGATGGTGGGGAAGGGAGAGAGTGGCCTCAGTTCTCTGGGGGAGTCTTGCCATCCCTTTGGAGCCGACTCTCCAGACCTTGTGGAAGGTATCAGGCAGGGCAGGCGGGTCCGGCGAGATCCATGGGCATCCCCAGGTCCCAGGTGGCACTGGGACCTAGCTGGAGTTCTCAGCCTCAGGGAGAAAAATCCAGCAGCTAAAGGGACCGCCCTGGGGGTGCCCATCCCGGCTGGGCCTGGACACTCCGTACCTTTCCTGCAGTCTGTCCTGCAGTGCTGGGGGTCGGGCTGCGGCCCCTGAAGTTCGGATGCCCGTCTGCCTCCGGGACGTGGACTCGCTCGCCAGAGTCCGGGCTCCCGTACCAGTGTCCGCAGCAGGACCCACAGCCTCCCTGGGAAAATTCTGCCTCAGCAACTGAGGAGCTGGGACCTTGGTGGGTCACCCACACTCCGTGAGCCTGGGTTTCTTCCCCCGAGACTCAAGGGCCCCTGTCTGCCCTCCGACTGTGGTGGCCAGAGTCCAGGTGGGATGTGGCGAGGGGACTTGCCGGCCCAGAGCAAGTTCCTGGTTCCTGAGGTCTGTTCCAGAAACGCCCTGTCCAAAACCCTGGCATCACAGCCCACCCACCCCGGGGATCCCAGAAGGGGCTGCAGGGAGCCACGTACTATGAAGGCCCAGCCCCCAGCCCCTCGTCCTTCCCCACCTCATCTCCCTAACACCCGCACCTGTCCGCGGTGTCACCCCAGCTGGTGGACACAGGGTCAGCCTGGCCCTTAGTGGCCCATCGGCCTAGTGCTAGCGAGTGGGCTGCAGGACTGGTCACTTATGGGACCACCTCAGCCTCAGGACCCTGATGTCAATAGTCCCATGATCCACCGGTGGAGTCTGCCAAGCACCCCTCGTGTTTTAAATGAGAAACTGATTTGAACTGCCAAACTCCCCAAAACCAACACATGCAGTTTGTGGGCATGCAGGAAGCCCCGGGGCTTGCGGACGTGCTGTAGGGCCTCAGGCCGACCGCGGTGGGCGTGGACATCACCCTGCTGAGACTGGAGGCCCCCCTGGCTCTCTCTGAGGTTGTCAACCTGGTGTCCCTCCGGCGGCCTCCCTGAGGGTTCCCTGGAGGAAGATGCGCTGGGTGGGCAGCTGGGGTGACTTCAGACTCTGAGGCAGGGCTCAGGGGCAGCTGGTGCAGGGGCGCTCTTCACCTCAGCGCCGCCTGGGGTCCTGCTGGCCCGTGGGGGTGAGCCGGGCGGAGTGTTGGGTGGGGGCCGCCGGAGGACCACAAACTTGGGGACTGTTCCACACGTCATGTAAACCTGTTGGTGGAAAACTCACGCTCAGCATTTTCGGGGGCTCTCATGTCTAGCTGGGGCACTTCGAACGCATCCTAGGCAGGGTAAAGCCTTCCAGAACGTCCGCCGAGATCGCCATCCCCGCCAGATACTCCAACCCGCCCACTTCCGAAGCCGCCACTGGGGCAATTCTCCCCGGCCTGTGGGTGTGAGACTCCCCCGAGGCCAGCTTCCCTCCGCCTTCCGACAGGCACAGCAGGCTGCCTCCGGTCTTTGGAGGGAAGGAACACCCATGTCCTCACCTCCAGGTGCAAGCCTCCTGTCCCCAAGGATGTCCCTTTGTCCTGAGGAGAACCGGTGACTGCAAATAGGAGAGGAGGGAGATGGGGGTGCCGGAGCTCCCTGCTCTGGGAGTCAAGAATGGGGTTCTTTTGTTTTTAAAGATTTTGTTTGTCAGTGAGAGAGAGAGAGCGAGAGAGAGCGAGAAAGAGCGAGAGAGAGAGAGAGAGAGAGAGAGCGCGCAAGCAGGGGGAGCCACCTGCAGAGGGAGAAGCAGGCGCTCCAATGAGCAGAGCCCAATGCGGGGCTCGATCCCAGGACCCTGGGATCATGACCAGAGCCGAAGGCAGACGCTCAACCGATGGACCCCCCAGGTACCCCAAGCTCGGGGTTCTTTACCACAACCCTCCAGAGACCTGCCGACGCCCACCCTTCCCAGACACCTTCCCAGTGATGGAGCCTAAGTCACCCCTGCCCCATTCGTCCCCGCTCAGTTCCTGTGTTGTCTCAAATGATCACATCCTCCAACCCAGACTGGGGCAGACCCACTGTCCCTTTTGTTCATGGTGTTCTCACGGCCCTGTGCCAGGCACAGGGCCGGGTTCAGGGAATGTTTGTTGATTGACTGACGGACCAGTAATCAGCCCTGGTCCCAGGAGAGGGAGAGAAACTCAGCAGCGTCCACCAGCTGCAGCCCAGGAGAACTGCCAGGTCTCCAGTGGGGAAACTGGCACTCAGAGGGATACAACGATGTGCTCGGCTTCACAGTGGTGATGCCAACTTTGAACCCAGCAGGTGATCCCCGTGAGGCTCGGCCCAGCGCGGACACCACCACCCAGAGTCAGTGTGACGGGCTGACGCGGAAGGAAGCTTGGCCCCACCGTGTGCAGTAAGGGTGTCCCTCCCTCCCGCTCTCCCCCTCCCTCCCGCTCTCCTTCAGAAGTGTTCAGGTGACTGGGAGCCCGGGAGCATTCGGTAGTACTTCTTGGAAATCTCACCAAAGTCCATCAAAAGGCCCCCTTGGGATTGGCATCGGAATCACGTAGACTCTAGAGGCACTAACGTCTCCGTGACACGCCGTCCTTCCAGCCACAGCAGAGCCCCCTTCGGTTTATGTCTCCTCAAAAGTCTATCCCAGGAGCTGCCCCACTTTCGTAGCAGCACCATCTGCGGGTGCTGAAAGGTGGGAGCGAGCGGAGTGCCCACTGCCAGGGGAATAGTACGCACGGCACGTTCCATCCATGTAGGGGACAGGGATGCTGCCTGGGGAAGGGGGTTCTGACACCTGTTCCAGCACGATGAACCCGGAGGATGTGCCTGTTCTAATTTCAACACGAAATGAAGCAGATGCAGCCATAAAGTTACAGATGTTTCACTTTCCCGCTTCTCTGAGGTCCCTGGAGTCATCAAATCCACAGACACGGAGAGCAGATGGCACAAACCGGGCGCCGGGGGAGGGGCGCTGTGTAATGTGGACACAGCTTCAGTTCTGCGAGATGAGAAAGTTCTGGAAGTGGATGGTGGGTCCGGCTGTACATTATGAATGGATTAAATGCCACAGAACTGTGCACTTAAAATGTCTAAGATACACACACACACACACATTTATTTACTTATTTGAGAGAGAGAGAGGGCGGGGGGAAGGGCAGAGAGAGAATCCCAAGCAGACCCCCGACTGAGCTCGGCGCCCCACACGGGGCTTGATCCCAGGACCCTGGGATCGTGACCTGAGCCGAGATCAAGTCGAACCCTTCACCGTCCAAGCCACCCAGGTGCTCCTAAGATATATGTATGTGTATTTTACCATGATAAAAAAAATTAGGAAAAAAGATCCTAATAATTTTCATAATTTCCTTTCTTGGATTCTTGTACCCCTTTGAGCAGACAGACTCGTACCGATGTGGAAGTGGCATCTCCTCACTGGAATGGCCAGGGCTTTACTGGTGGTACGTGAGAATGCTGGGCTTTTTTTTTTTCTTTTCCATTTCTCGTTACATTAGCTACAACTTCAACGCAATATTAAATAAAAGTGAAGGTCATACTCCCTCTTGGCTGATTTTTTTTTTTTTTTAATTTCATAGAAGATACGTCGAATCATGATCCACTTGGGGTGGCGTCTCCCCGCGGGGCTTGAACTCACAACCCTAAGATCAAGACCTGAGTGGAGATCAAGAGCCAAACGCTTAACGGAAGGAGCCGTCCAGGTGCCCCTCCATTGTCCTTTCTTAGAATGAATGGTCTGGGGGTGACGCTAGCCTCACAGTGGCATCTTAGGACAAGGTGTGTGGGTTTCACTCTTTCCCTCTTTTGGGAGAGAAGATCTTGTTTCAAACCGGGCTGACAAATGGCTAAAAATTTTGACAGAACCCATCTTTAAAATATCCGTGTCTGGTGCCTTTTTTCCTTTTTAACAAAATAGCTACAACGGTCCCACTTTCATGATGATTTCCATACCTATTACTTCCGGGCTCCCGCTCTAGGGTCACGTTTCAGGTTTAGGAGGGAAAATCCAGCTGCTTGAGCGTGTGGACCTGAGTTGTGACAAACGTGCACAGTCAGGGATCAGTCCCCCCACTCCAGACCCCCTGTGCCCCCTCGTGCCTAAGCCCCCTGTCCCGCAGCCTCTGGTGGCTCATGATGTGTTTTCCGCCTGTGATTCTATCTTTTCCAGAAGGTCCCACTCATGGAACCACACGGCACTGGCACTTGGCCCTCACAGACCACATGGCTGTCACCTTCACTGGCCTACAGTTTTACTGTTTTGTTTTGTCTTGGTTTATACACGACCCACCCCCACCCCCACCCTGCTGCAGACTGTCGGCCGACGCGGGTCTCCCGCAATCTGGCTGGAAGCGGATCCGCTGTCGGCATCCTGGCTCCCGGTGTGGTCCATGACACTTAGCCCTCCCCGGCCTTCGGCTTCCCGCATTTTTCCCCCCAATCTTGCCCCGATCCCGCTTTCACAGCTGTGCATTGGTCTTACTCTGCCTCTTCCTAATGCCAAAAGACGGCCGGCACTTTCTCCCACGCCCGTCTGCCGGTGTGTGGTTCCTTCTGGGGAGTGTTCCCATCTTTTCAGGATTTCTTTACTTGGCTTTCTGCTTCCTCATTATGGTGTGGACAACCCCTTACGCGTTCTGGGTACAAGTATTTTATCTTCTGCAAATGTTTTCTCCCCGCCTGCAACTTCCGTGCTCTCCCGTTTCCTTGGAGTGTTTTTGGATGAGCATGTTCTGAATTTTGACAAAATCCAACTTATCAAAAAAGCTTTTTAATGAATCGTGCTATCTTTTTCCTGGCACTTGCCTGCAGTATCTCTTCCCTTCAGCTTTCGGTTCTGTCTTGCAAGCGGTGTACATCCACCTTCATTACTGACATCTTCACCGGTAAGTTCACTTGCTCTGGGTTTATTGCAATCGCCAATATTCTCGGGCTGATTCCTACCGCCTTGATTTATTATTTTATATTGTTCAACTATCCCTGTTTCATTTTTTCATTTTTTCTCCCTTTCTAGAACAGGTGTCCACGGGAAGGGAAGACCGCGTCTGCGCCTCCAGCCTCCTGGTCTGACTTTCTTAATTCTGTCGCCAGGTTGGTATCATCTTGACGGTTGGACCTGGGTTTCCCTGGCTCTATCTTCTCTTTGACTTTGATACTATCTTAAAAAAAAAAGATAACAGTAACTTTTGTGATGATACTTGGTTTCTTTTGCTGGATATCTCTCTTGCAACATTTTCCTTTAAGAGTTTTATCTAAACTGTTTCAAAGGGAGGCAAAGCTTTGCTATGCCTGGGAACTTTCCTGAGGATATAGTCCTGTGGCTTCTAAAGGGGGGCTTGCTGGGTTCTCAATGACTTGTGTTCACCTTGAATGACACCAGAATGGCGTGCGTACAAGCGTGCATCGGTCTCTGTGCTGGCCTGCCCACCCACGCACGGCCCTGGGCCTCCTGCGGCCTCTCGGAGAGGACAGGAGTGTGCCAGGGCTGACCACCCATGCCCAGGATCACGGCCTCCTCGAGGGCTGTGTGTTTCCACATTCCCAGTGTGTCCCTGGGGCTCAAACTGGGGCTTTCCAGGGGGCTCCTCCAGAGATGCCCCCATTCTGAGGGAAGACCCTGTTTGCATTTCTAGGCTCTCCATCTGGCTGCACCTGTGCCAGGGCCCCCCATAGCCCCCCCACCCTGGGCACCTGCAGGCCATAGGCCCAAGGCCTTTTGGAGCCTCCTGCCCTGTTCTGGGGGCCCCTGCTGAAGGGAGCGGAGAGCCAGGGCCTGACAGAAGACGGGAGTGGGCCCATCACCCCAGTGCCCTCCCTGCCCTGCCCTGGGGCCCCCCAGCGCCCCACACCATGCTGCGTGCTCTGACCCTACTTGTTGAAAGCTAGCATGAGCAGAGAAGAATGGGGATCCTGTCTCCGCCCTGAGGTTGGGACTGGGGTTCTCACCCCTTCTTCTGGGCTGTGTGGGCATCCCGGCATCTCTCGGTCCTCCCTGGGGCAGGAGGCTCCATGGCTCTGGCTGGGCCGAGGGCCTGGGGGGCGTCACTGCCCCGTTGCCTAATCTCTTCTCGCGACACTGTGGGGGCCTCAGGGAGTGGCTGAGGCCCCGGGAGCGCGGGTCTCCCAGAGGACCTCAGGCAAGTTTCCTGGAAGGCCGAGGACCCCAGGCCCTGGGCACCCCCTCACTTCCCCTCTTTTGGGCGAGCATGGGAGGCCAAGACACTCTCCATGAAAGAAAGACAAAGCACAACTTGGTAGAACGTTCGAGCCCATCTTGGGTGCCCTCTGTGAGTCCCAGACAGAGCAGAACGGTTGCCACTGAGAGGGACTCCGGGAATCCTACCCATCTCCGTCCGGAAATATCCCAGCTTAGCCTCGACGTCCGAAGGGAAGCCAGGCGTGGAGTGTGCTCGTCTGCTCAGGGCACCCCCCCGCCCCACTGCCCCGACTGACTGGGACAGAGGAAGCAGGACCGTGGGCCGCGCGTGGGGCATCACCAAGCAGAGGGCAGAATGGCTGCAAGTTCTCCGTCTCAGCCTGAGGCACTCCCTCAGGCAGCAGACGGTGGGGAGGGGGGTCTTCCCACCAAATTCTCACTCTTTGCAGACATCAAGGTCATGACCATGTCCTTTGTGATGGCACCCACTGTCACAGGGTGGCCCCGGGAGGTTTTCTCCTCCACCCACCCAGGGTCCAGCCCTGTGCCCTGTCACTACTGGCCCCATGGAAGAAGACCTGTTGGGCTGCAGCCCCGGAGAAGCCTAGCCTGCCACGGCCACTTCCTGTATTGTTAGGATGAATGGGGGATTGGAGGGATGGCCCCGGAAGGAACCGTCATGGAGAAAGCTGGTACTGGGCCTGAGCTCTCCCCCGCCGGGCACCCTGCAGATGCTGTGGTGGCTGTTTCTGACCATCCCCTGGCTGGGGGACTCTGTGCCCGGACCCGTGGTGAGTCCCGATCCCCTCCAATATGCTCAGGGCTCCTGGGACTCAACCAGGAGGAACAGGGACGGTCCCCATTCCCTTAGGGAAAAGCTTGCCTTGTCCTTTCCTGAGCTCTGGGAAGGTCATGATCTGGGTCCCTCATGGCCCCACCACTTGTTTCGGCACACTCCAGCCTGGGGCGTGAGCTGGGGGGCATCGTGGGGGCTGCGACGTGGCAGGACCCGTGGCCGGACCCGTGGCCAGTCAGCCTGAGCTTCTACAACCTGAGGCACAGCCTGTGGCAGCACATCTGCAGGGGGTCCATCAGCCACCCCCAGTGGGTGCTGACCGCTGCCCATTGCCCGGAGCCGAGAGTCCTGCCTTCTCCATCCCTGTGGCTGGAGGTGTGCACAGATGCATGTGCATGTGCAGGGTCCCCCCGTGGGAGACTGGCTTCTCGGGGTCCCCCAGCTCTGAGAGCCCCCAGCCTGCCCTGAGAAGCCCGGCTCTCCGCTTCCCCAGGAAGAACCTGGAGGCTGGTGCCTTCAGGGTCCCGGTCGGGCAGCTGAGACTCTACGACCATGACCAGCTGTACAAAGTGGCTGAGATCATCTGTCACCCCAGGTTCAACGAGAGCCTGTCTGTGCGGACATTGCTCTGCTGGGACTGGAGGACCCCCTGGCTCTCTCTGAGGTTGTCAACCTGGTGTCCCCCCACCACATCCCACCTGGACTCTGGCACCACAGTCAGAGGGCAGACAGGGGCCCTTGAGTCATGGGGGAAGAAACCCAGGCTCGTGGAGTGTGGGTGACCCACCAAGATCCCAGCTCCTCAGTGGCTGAGGCAGAATTTTCCTGGGGAGGCTGTGGATCCTACTGTGGACACTGGCATGGGAGCCTGGACGCTGGCGAGCGAGTCCACATCCTGGAGCCAGACGGGCATCCGACCTTCCGGTGCTGCAGCCTGACCCCAAGCACGGCCGACGTGGGGAAATAGCACTAGGTCTGGTGCTGGACCCCAGGTCAGGGCTGGCCGCGGGGATGTCCCCTGCCCCCACTGATAGACCGGGGCGGGGGTCCCAGCACAAAGTAGGAGTACGTGTGAGATGGGAAGGCGAGGAACCCCCATTCTCACGCAGCACCCCCCCACAGAGCCGCTGCCCCCCACCACCTACAGGAAGTGGAGGTTCCCATCGTGAGGAACAGGGAGTGTGATCACCGCTCCCAGAACTCTCCGGACCCAACGATCAGATCATCAAGGGTGACATGCTGTGTGCCTGGAGCGAGGGCTGGGACTCCTGCCAGGTGAGGTCCCAGGCTGCCCCAGGTGCGTGCTTGGTCCCCTTCTAGCTGGGACCGTGGGACCTACCGGTCCCTTTATCGTGGGGACGTGGGACGCTCTTGCTCAGTGGCTTCTATCCACAGAGCTGGACCCTGGGGGTCCAGTGGAACTGCACCTGGGTCCAGGGGGGTCTCGCGAGCTGGGGCTACAGGTGTGGCGACTGCGACTTCCCTGGGGTGTATACCCGCGTCATGAGCGACGTGTCCTCGATCTGCCAGTATGTCCCTCTGTTTCTGGGACCCTAGAAGGGACCGACGCCCCCTCCTCCTCATCTCTGCACCCTGTTTTCCCTGCGGAGGGCAAGGGAGCAGGGGCGAGGCTTCAGCGGGGAGTACAGGTGGGGAAAGCCCAGGAATCCTGCTGGAATTAGGTTATTAAACATGGCGGGAAAACCCTCCAAGGCTGTGCGTGCTTGACTCTCCTGCATCTAGGGGTTTAGGGGGTTGGCCGACCAGGCCTGGCTATTGGGGGTCCCTGACGCTGGCATCTCCAGGCCCGGCAGAGCGGAGAGGGAAGGGGTCCAGGGCAGGTTTCTGTGCTTCTCTTCCCAGAAGGATGTCCGCTGAGATGGGCTGTGGTTCTCTGCCCCAGACTCCCTCCTCTCCTTCCTGCCTGCTTCCCTCTGGTCCCTCTGAAGCCACGGCTGAGGTGTGGGATCTGGGGGGATGCCCCTGGGGTCCTCCTCCCACTGTCCCGCAAGCCCCCTCCTCTCCTGGACAGTGTGGCCGGCTGGTGCCACAGACCATTCCCTCCCTTTCACAGGCTCCTTTCCTGGGTGTTCAAAGTCCCATCTGACAAGGCTGGTTTATTCTGAAGCGTGTCCTGTATGCCTTGGCCCCTTAAGGTCCTCCTGTGGGGGGTGGCATCCGCCCAGAGGACAAGTTCACCAGGAAAACGGGGGTCCCCTTTGGCACCTCTGCATTTCCTAGGGGCTCTGTAACATGACAGCCAGGTCTGCCTCCCATGCAGCTCTCCAGCACAGTCTAGAACGACCGGACCCATAGAGCACAAGGCCATTGTCGGGGCCAAGGGGCTGCTCTGCCCTGCTCGATGGCTCAGCTCCCAGAAATCTCAGCTTGGCTCCTTCCCTCCAACCCCCAACTCCCCACCCCCAACTTAAAAACAACAACAACAACTAAACACTAAAAAGAAAACATTTTAAAAGAGGCCACAGCTCTCACATTCCTGATTTCCTCGTAGCCGATAAACCAGGACCCAAGCGCCTGGAGAAGCTGCCGAGACCTGCGTGTCTGCAAAGGCACCGGGGCCTTCTGGGCTCCCCTCCTGCACAGGGGATGTGGGGGTCTGAAAAGCAGCAGCCCCCAGGTCTGCAGCGCAGCCACCAGACGGAGGCCCACTGTCCAGCTTCTCCCAAGCTTGGGAAACCCCTCCTCAGAGGTCCTGGTGGGGCTGGTTTCCCATCTCCTCTGTGTGGGCGCGCCACACGAGCTGGCTGAGCAGGGGAAGGGGTCAGGGGTGCTGGGAGTCGATGAGGTGGGAGGTTGGCTGTGGGGGCCAGCGGGGGTCAGTGGCAGCTGTGCGGGTGCCAGGGGGACAGTGTGGTGGGACAGTTCTGGTGCCTGCAAGCGGCCCCTGCCCCTTCATCCCTGACCTTGCGGGCTTCTGTACCCAGCAGGGACCCAGCTGGGGTGGTGATGACGGGACCCTTCCCCAGACACAGCACCCGCATGTCAACAAACTCAGCCAGATCCTAGCACTCCACCTGGGAAGCCTTCTCCCACACTGGCCAAGGGGGTGTCCAGCCCCAGGAGGAGATAGGAGGGCTCCATGTGGGGTCCCCGCAGAGGTCCCTGAGTTCCAGCCCTCACCAGCGCAGATCAAGCTCCTGGGACTCTGGTGGGGCCACGTGGGGGAGTTGGCGGTCCCACCAGGGCTGCCCTCTTTCCTAGGTGGGTCCACAGGTGGGTGTGGACACAGGAACCCAGCTCTGCCCTTATCCTTCAGGTCTGACCTCTGACCAGGCTCCTAGGACAGGCCTCTCCTGACCGTGGGCACCTCCTGTCCTCACTGCCCTCATTGCCACGGAGGTCCCTGATCCCCCCAGGACGGACACATGTCCACTTTGTCCCCTGTGTCCCTGGCACCCAAGCCCAGGCCAGCCACGGTGTGTTCTCTGCAAATGCTGATGCTGTGACCCCTTGCACAGGGGAAGCCCTGCCCCAGAGCCCCCCACCTCTCACCGCACCACTTCCTGGACAGGGAGAAGAAAGGGGCTCAGAGGCCCCGGGGGCAGAAGGCAGAGGACCTGGCATAGTAAGGACCCACTCAGATCCTTGCCTTCTCCGTTCCCTGTCCAGAGGGGTCCTGGCCCTGGTCTCCCGACTCCAGACTTTCCTTCTCCCCTTGCAGATGCTGTGGGACCTGACCCTCCCCAGCCTGGGGGGCTCGAAGCTCACGACCCCAGGTGAGGCCTAGTGTGGAGCAATACCCCTGCTGCCCTGAGTCCCGCGGGTGATCTCAGCCTGTGCTGACCTGGGCGGGACAGGGTGGGGACCCCCAGGTGAGGACGGCTGAGGGAGTGATTGAGTGTGGGAGGCTGTGCCGAGTGCCAGGCAGGGGCACCTGGGTCCTTGAGGGCTCCTCCCTGCGTGTCCCCAGACCCTGGCCTGGGGACTGAGCTGGCGGGCATCGATGACGTCCCTGCCGGGAAGGGGCTGTGGCAGGTGACCCTGAGGCTGCTCAACGCCGAGCGTGCCCAGTGGCAGCACATCTGTGGGGGTTCCCTCAGCCACCCCCAGTGGGTGCTGACCGCCGCCCGCTGGGCTGCACCTTGAGTGATTCACGTGCCTGCTCCTCTGGGGGGCGGGGGGAGGGCAGCGAGCTGAGGGACAATGCAATGGGAGGGGACAGTGTCCTGGGCTGGGACAGGAGATCCAGGGTTCATGCAGCTCGGAAGGTGTCCGGGGGAACCTTCAGGCTCGGAGCCCCAGAGGCCCTCCTGCTGCTGGGGGCCGGGGGTCAAGTGCTTCCCCCACTCAGGCTCCTGGAACAGCTCCTGGTCCTCTCCCAGGGCTGCACTGGAGCCACAGAAAACAGGGTCCAGGTCGGGCAGCTGAGTCTCTACGACCACGACCAGCTGCACAGAGTGGCCGAGATCATCTGTCACCCCAAATTCAATGTGAGCCTGTCGGCTGCGGGGGGACGCGGACATCGTCCTGCTGAGACTGGAGGCCCTGGGGACACTCCCCAGGCTCGTGAGCCTGTCACCCTTTCTCCCAGTTCCCTGGTGCTCAGCCCCGGAATGAAGTGCTGGGTGACTGGCTGGGGGACCTTTGGGGTCCACAGTAAGGCGAGGGAACCTGAAGGATGGACAAGGAAGGGGACATGGGTGGGGTGTGTGGGGACCACATGGCCAATGGCCTCAGTTCTGGATGGGGGAGTAGGGGAACATGCTCGGGTCACAGATGCCCAGTAGCAGTCCGCCTGCCCCAGCCGGGCTTTGGGATGCATCTGAAAAAGCTCTTGTTTAAACTTGGACAGCGTCCCAGAAGCAAGCAGGCATTTCCGAGTGTTGCTGGGGAAGCCAGTGGTTTGGGACTCGGTCTCAGGGGAGAGACTTTATTCCTGTGTTTCCCCAGTAAAAACTGCCGAGGGGGACAGGTTCCCTCCCTTCCCTTGCCTGTCCCTATTTACCCAGGCTCTGTGCCCTCCAGGGGCTAAGATGGGGAAACTGAGGCACGGGCTTAGGCTCACACAGCGTTCCTGGGAGAGGCCCCTTCCTCACCCTGGTTCCTGGCTCCAGAGCTGGTTTCTCTGGCCGTGGGGCACCCCGCCCCCGGAAATTGGGGCCTGCAGGATACATGGGAGGGTACAGCTCCTCCTCCCACGTGGACCCCTGTGGAGCCTGGCTTCAGACCCCACAGGTCCCCCAAAGCCAGTCCCACCTCTTTCATGGGGTCTGGCTCTGGTGTAGCCCCCTCTCCTGACTGCTGGAGCGCTGCAGCCCTCCCTCGCCCCCCCTCCCGCAGCACCACCGTCCCAGTCCTCAGCCCGCCGCCTACAGGCAGCCCAGGTCCCCATCCTGTGCAACTGTTCTAGGCTCCTCCAGTGGCTCAGCCTTCCTCCCCAGCCTTCTCCCCCAAACCCCAAGGACGAGACAAATGTCCTCTCCCAGCACTCCTTCCCCAGACAGTCAGCTGCTTCATTACCTCATGGCCCCATCTACGCCATCAAACTCAGTTTCCCCTGGGGCCAGACACCAAGGAAAGGTAAGAGGTGGTCCTGTACCCAGCACCGGGATGTGTCCTTCTCTAGGAACATGGAGATTCGCTTCTGCCCCCCCAGGACAGCCTGGACCATTGTCTGCCCATGTGGGGCCGCATATACACAACTTAACCAAGCGTGAAGTAAGGGAGAACTCATGTCCTCAGTCTCACAAGCGACAGCACGGGACAGTGGATACGGAGACACCGTCCACCATCCCAGGAAGGTCCACCGGGCAGCTGCGTTCGCAGTTCAGAGAGCCGACAGAGCCAAGTGATCCAGAGGCGGGTGTGGGAGAAGAGCCCGCCCAGCTCCCCGAGCGCACAGCTCCTCCCCTGCTCTCTCTGCTCTCTCCTCCTCCCAACACCCGACCCTTCCCTGCTTGCCCGTCCTACAGCGCCCTCAGTCCCATCTGCCCTGGTGGACACTGACTGCTCCTGCCTCCAACACTGGGAAGAAGAAAAATGGAAGCTGCTTTGAATGAGGGTTAGGAACAGAGACCTACCTCTCAGACCTACGTCTGGGACCACGTCTCAGTTCTGTTTCATTAAACTGTTAGCAAAGCAAGACAGAAAGTGCCCAGTGATTTCTTGGGTGTGGGTGTGGCGGGGAGTGGTTTGTGACCCTGCGGCTACCTGATGAGGGTCCACCTGCTTTGACAGTTGGGTTGGAAAAATTTTTGCTCCAGGCCAGGCACTGAATGGGGGGGTGGTGGGGGATAGAAGGGGTGGCGTGAGGGAGGGGGATATTCTGTGACTCCTCCACTCTAGGGACCCTTGCTCACAGCCCATCCTCCCCTAGAAGGCCAGCCTTATCTCAAAATTGCAACCATCCACCCACTCATCCATCCACACATCCATCCACCAACCATCCCTCCATCCCGAATGCTATGTGACAGGCCCTGAGTTGCCTTTGGAAGACACAGACATGAAGAGAACATGGCCTCTGCTTCTCTCAGTCCTCCAGCCTCGCAGGACACCACCTTTTAAACAAATAGTGAGGGGAGGGTGTGGCATAGAAGTGGTGCCACAGAGGTAGATCCGGTGTCTGTGCTGGGGACCTGAGCAAGCCTTCCAGGGCCGTTAGGAGAGCTGCTCCGAGGAGGGGTTGCCCGACTGGCTCTCCGAGGAGACATAGCGTGTCCCTCAGGGGACGTGATGAGGCAGGCTCTCCACGGGCGAAGGCACTGGCACAGACCAGCAACCGGTGTGCACTGGTGTGTCAGTGCGAGGCCAGGTCTGGGAGTCACGCGGAGAGAGGGCACAGCAGGGGGCCGGACGTGAAATGCCCGAGTTCCGAGCCGGTCTGTGGCTCTCTTTAACCCGAGCTCCATCCCCAAGTCGCTCGAGGGCTTTGTCAGGTGCGTGGGGCTGTGTACCCCCAGCCTCACCCCACCTTGTGAAGATGCTTCTGGACTGTGCTGCCTCTCAGACTGCTTGCCGGGGGCTTGGGGGTGTTTGGCACCACCACGTGGCATGGGTGTCCGTGCCCACCCGGGATCTGGTGCAGGGCCAAGCGGCTGCCGGGGGAACGGAGAGGGCTGGGCGGCCTCAGCTGGAGGGGATAGCCCTCCCAGACAGGAGGCTGAGAAGGCCCCTGAGCTCTCCGGAAGGGCCGGTTTATACCCCACTTGCTGGAGAGGGTCGGGTGCACAAAAGGGCCCTTCTCACTCCCACCATGAGTGAGGCAGGGAGGACCCCGCTCTTCCCCAGAAAGTCTCTCCCACCCACCCAGAGAGGATTTCTGTGCTATGAGCAGGGTGGGGGTGGGAGGGCCGAGAGAGGGGTGGAGGCACAGAGTGAGGTGGGCGGGGGGTCCCGGGACAGGATCCAACTGGGGGCTGTGCCAAGCTCCGACAAGCGAAGACTGAGGGCAGGATGCTGGGCTCAGCACCTCTCATCTACCAGACCCCTCTGGGCAAACGGCCCCTCTCATCTACCAGACTCCTCTGGCAACGTTGCTGTGGAGGCCGGACCGGTGGGAGCTGTGTGTCCCTGGGGCCCGGGTCCTGGGACTGGGCACTGGGCACGGGGAGGTCTCCCGGAGGCCCTCCTCCCCATGGTGGCTCTCTGCTGGCTGTCTCCTGGCGCCAGCAGGCCTGGGGCTTCATGCGGCCACAGGGACAGTCGGACTCCAGTCTTGCTCAGCCTCCTTTCTGCTCACAGGGATGCAGCCCGCTGAGAAGTTCGACCCCATCCCCGCCACCCTTGGTCCCCACTGTCTTATGACACATCCTCTCCCAAGTCTAATGGCCCTTGGCTGGCTTCCAGGCCGAGCCGACTCCACCGTGACGGCTGACGGGCTCTGGGGATGGCCACTGCGTTCTGCTTACTGCTATCCTGGGAACCCATTGCCACGATGGCTGCCCTCCACCCTGAGGTGACACTGAGGTGTCCTCTGTGACCCTGGGCCTGTCCCGGGCTCCACTGTGACCATCACTTCCCGCAGCCCAGCTGCCTTTGGGTCCTGTGTTGGCATCTCCCTCCTGCCTGCTCTGCATGCTCTCCACTGTCTCTCCCCTTGGAGACCCAGGCCGCCTGTCCTGGCCGGGCTCTACCAGGTCCGCAGCATTAACTGGCAAGCGCCTGAGGTCACCAGCGCCTGCCGACAGTCATCCTGGCAAGCCCGCTGCCCCGTGGGACACCCGCCAGGTCTTGTGTTGTTTCTTGGTTGGTTTCTCCCAGGGTATTCAGTTTCCCTAGAAGAAACTTCCCTCTGCTTCCCTTGGCTCCAGGGCAGGGGCTGGGGCTGGGAGGCTGGAGGCGGCACCACCTGCTTGCTGATGTGGCCCTGAGCTGTGTTTCAGTCCTAGGTGGGGCTCCCTGCACCGGGAGCCTCCCAGGCCTGCCCTCCCCGGGCCTCCGTCCCTGGGTAGTCCTCCTGCCTCCAGGACAAAGGAAATGTCTAGTCACGCATGCCGCATCTGCAGGGACAGGTCCCAGCTAAGCACCAGGCAGCAGGGCAGGCTCACCAGGTTCACAGGCTCTGAACATCCGAGAGGGGTTGCTGGGGCTGTATCTGTTGTTACTGACCGGGGATGTCTGCCCTCGCCCCCCATCACCAGCCTCAATGGACCCCAGAACTCCACCTCGCCTTCCTCTCTGGAGCTCACGGTCACTTATCTTGTATTTAAAGACAGCGGGAGGCCACTTCAGACCCGCTCATCTCGGCTCAGATTATGGACACAAACTCTCCTGCATCTGGAAACTTAAAAATACACTTCCAAACAATTCTTACGTCTGGGCGCCTGGTGGCTCAGTCAGTTAAGCCTCTGCCCTTGGCTCAGGTCATGATCTCAGGGTCCTGGGATCGAGCTCCGCATCGGGCTCTCTGCTCAGCGAGGAGCCTGCTTCCCCCTCTGCCTCTGCGCCTCCTCCCTGCTCATGCTCTCTCTCTCTCTCTGACAAATAAATAAACAAATACTGTCTTAAAAAAAAAAAAAAAAAGGAAAGAAAGAAAGAAAGGACAGGGCTGCAAAGCCAAGTCAAGTTCCTTGACCCTCAGGGGGAGGTGGAGCTCTGAGGCAGCAAAGCAGGTACACAGACATCAGGAACAGGAAGGGGTGAACACAGGCGTGGCAGCTGTGATCCCCGAGCTTGGTATCAGATGCTAGGGACAACGCGGAGACTGGCACAGCTCAGGGCGATGCCAGAGGAGGAAGAATGCTGGCACAGATGTGCGACCACAGAGGAACGGCGTGTGGGCAGCTCACGGTTGCCCCGGACGCAAAATACAAATGAACACCCCTGTTTCACTTGGTTGCCCAGGAGAATGACTCTCAGACAGTCCCCACTTCATGCAAACCCTTCCAGGCAATGGAAGGAAGGGGGGAATCCCTGGAGAATCCTGTGAGATCCATGTAAACCAGAGAGCGCACCGGGCACACAGACTAACGGACATTTTCAGGCCATGTTCAACAAGGAACACCGATTCGTGATCCAACATAGAACATGAGCAATCCAACGCCAATAACGTCTTTAAAACATTACAGTATAACCGAAGAGGGTCTAAACCAGGGTGGTTTAACACCGGAGAACTCTACTGGTGCAGCTGGCCACGTAACGGGGGCTGGGGTGGGGGGGGAACGGGTGCGCGAGCCAGCACTGATCTCAGCAGATGAGGGGAATGCATTTGATTCTTGGGGTTGATACGTTCAACCACCGTTCATGATAAAACTCTTAGCAAACCTGGGCAGAGGGGGGCTTTGTAGGTTCCATAAGGAGGAGTCTCACCAGGGCCTGTCGCCAAGGTCCTGCCAAGGGCAGAGGGACCCGGAAGCCCGTGTGGGACAGGCAGGGATGGCCAACGCTGGCCCGCGGGCCCCTCGGGAGCCTCCTGGGGTCATCTGAGACTGGCTGCACAGGCAGAGGGCAGGCATAGGCTGAAGGAAGAGCCGGCCCCCCCCAGGTGGGGAGGTGGCAGGGTTCCTAAGCAAAAGGAACTTACATCCCCGTACCTGCCCACCAGAGCCTAAAAGGTGGTGTCGGGGGCGGGGGGGGGGGGGCTGCCCTGGGCTCTGTTACCGTGCAGGTGTTCTCAGCCCCACGGCGCTACCTCGGGGCTGGGTCCTCACAGCAGGCTCCGGGAGTGAAAAGGCTGTGGAACCCATAGTCCAAGACAGGGGAGGGGAGTGAGGAGCCTCCCGTTGCCCAGATCCAGCTCCAGGGGCCGCAGGTGGCTGCGTCTCTTCCCGTCCGGACAGACAGATGCCCTGCGCAGAGCTGCTCTGTCTCCCCTCCCGCCGACCGCCTCAGAGTCACGTTCGAGGCCGGCGGCCAAGCCCGGCCCGCACACGGCTGCACACAGAACCCGCATGGCGCCGTTGGGCTCATCCAGCGTCAGGCTGACGACCAACAATCCCCCCTAAAAAGTTATAAATTCCTCGTGTGGGGGCGCTGTGGGGCTCAGTCGGTTCAGCCTCTGCTTTCAGCTCAGGGCCTCATCCCCGGGTCTCTCTGCCTCAGATACATAACATAACATAACATAACTAAAATAAAATAAAATAAAATAAAGGTGCCTGCGTTAGTACCTCGTGCGTCACCGGCTCCCGGGGCTCGGAGGGTCCCTGCGCCACCTGCCTCCGTCCCAGCAGAGCCCTGGACCTCTCCTCCATGGCCGCCCAGCCCGCTCACTGCCCGCAGCCGCCGGGTCTGGGTCCGGGTCCGGCTGGTGGGGGGTCAAGAGGCCGCGGCCGCCCCGTGGGGACCCGCACACGACGCGGAGAACCGTGCAAGACCCGGAGGTGCGCACACGGCCGTCCTGCTCGCTCGCGGACGCCTCCCTGCAAGAGGCCTCACCCGCCCGCCCGCTGTCCGCCCCGGCCCTTTCCTGCCGGAAATCCCGCCCCGTGTGGACACACACCGCCAGGTCGGCGTCTCTGCTCCTGTGCCCCTCGCGAGGCCGCTCAGGCCTGAGCCCGTTGCGCATCCTGGAGAGCCTGGGGCTGGAGGCTGGCCCTGCAGGCTCCGGCCCGCCAAGCCTTGAGCGTCTGGGGCTCGTGGCCGCGCGGCTCGGTCCGGGTCCTGTCCTGCGTCTCCCCATCTCAACCCCCCTATTTTGTCCTTTAAGGCCACCTGTCACTAGATGTCGGTCCGCCCTGAATCCCAGACCACCTCCTCCAGAGATCCCAGCTCACTCCCATCTGCAAAGACCCTGTTCCCCAGTAAGGTCACGTTCACAGGTGCCGGGGTCGGGAAGCGGGCACGGCTCGGCCCACCACCCTGTATCTCCTCCAGGCTTACTGACCCTTCTCCTCCCAGAGGACGTCCTGTGGGACATGGAGCCCGCCAGCCTTCCCAGCCTGGTCCCAGCAGAAATGCCCCCATGACCCGGACCTCACATGACTCCAGGTCGGCACTGAGTAAAGAGAAAGAGAAATGCAGGCCACTCCCTTCCCATAAGCACAGGTCGGGCTCAGGCTGCCCCAGACCTTGAAGTCACCTGGGCCTGGGGCTCCTCCTGCCTCTCCAGGGGTCAAGGTGCCCAGAACACCACAGGTCCCACATCTAGCAACTATGGCCCATGGCACTCCCGATGAACGGCGTTCCTGCATCCTGCTCTCTGCACAGACTTGGCCTTGTCCTGACGGGCCACCGCGCTGGCCTTTCCCAGACGCCCTGGGGGTCTGCTCTCTGGGCTGGTGAGGGCAGGAGGTCTGGAGTGGAGCGCCTGGGCGTGTTGTGCACCCTGGCCAGTGCCCTGCACGCTCCCACACCACTTTCTCCTGCGTCGCTGGCCGGAGGGGTGGCCAAGGGCCACGCTCCAGGCTCCTTGTCTGCATGTGTCTCCTGAGTCTCCTCTCGGGCAGGAAGGGCACAGGACTGGCACACCGTGGGTGACAGGGCACAGCCTCCCCACCTGCCTCCTCCCTCAAGGGACCCCATGCCCACATGAGGACCTCTGGGACCGCAGCCTGGCCTGCGCAGGGGGAGCTGCCCTCGCTGGCACACTCACATACTCGCACGTGCTCACGCACTCACGCTTGCACATACACGCACAGACCCAAACATGCACACTCACACACACGATGCTCTCGATTGTACATTTTCACACTCACACCTGCGCACACACATTGCACTCCCCATGGGAAGTGAGACTGGTTCTAGAGAGGTGTGTTCACCTTCCTCCCTGGGCCGCAGCCTCCTGACGTCACGGGGACAGTGAGGCAGGCAGGGGCGCTGGGGGCTGTCTTTGGGAGACGCGGTTCCCAGTGGTCTGAGATCCCGCTAGACGGCGGACACCCTCCTTGCCTGTGGTCACTGTCGGGTACACAGCAAGAAGGGCATCCAGGCCCCCAGGAGGGAATCTCTGCTCTGGTGCGTGAACAGGCCCAGGCTCTGGGCGGCTGGGATGGGCTGTGGTTTCTGCCCTTTAGGCCTCGCCGCGTGGAGAGTGGGTTTCTCTAGATGCCGAGGTCTGCCGTCACCAGAATGGCCACGCCTGGCCCAGGGACATTTCAGCCTGGGCACTGGACACGAGGCCAGATGACCTTCCATTGCGGGTTGCCCTGTGCAACGCAGGGTGCTTACTGGTGTCCCCAGTCACCACGTGGGAAGGACCCCACTGTCTGGCACCCAGAATGTCTCCAGATTTCCGTGGTGGCTCAGGCTGAGACGGGCCTGTCTGGACAGGTCATCCAGCTGGTCCGTTGTGTCTCTCCCAGGAGCTGCTCTGGGCCCAGCCGGGGGATGGACAGGGCTGGGGTGAGGCCGAGGCCCCAACTGCCACTCTGGTCTCAGCAGGAGCTTGGCATCATGTCCCCTCTCAGGGCCAGGCTGTGGGTCAGCGGAGGACCGCACTTCTGCCACATCATGGCCCCGAGCCGAGCTAACATCCCACACTGCTCCCCTCCCTTCCCTGTACTTCAGCCCTGCCCTCTCCTGCCCCTCCTGTGGCCCCATCCTCCCATCCCCGTGGGGAGAGGTGCGGTGGAGGCCCTGAGGGGGGGTGGTGTCGGCAGGTGTGCTTGTCTCATTAAACCTTGTGAACAGGCTGGTGGTCAGAGTGGTCTTTGAGGGGCTGCGGCTGCAGAGTGGCAGGCGGGGCTGGGGGCGCTCACCTGTTTGGAATCCTAGAGTGCTGGCCGTGCTGCGAAGGCTCGGGCTCGGGCAGGGGGAGCAGAGGTGGATGAGGTGATCCGAGACTCTCCCTCAGCCTCTGGCCACCACCCGCTGTCCCATCCGGCCTGGCCCCAGGCCACCACCCTTGTCTGGCTCCCCATCTTGCCTGGCTCCGGGCCACCACCCGCTGAGCACCCTGTCACCAAGTGAGAGTGTAGTTTACGGACAGCGGAGCCGCCCTTGGGATCTCATTCATCCCAACCAGAGTCACCGGGTGGCACGTCCCCGCGTACAGCGGAGTACACGTTGGCTTCCTGGATCCCAGGGTCTGGAGGGGAGGGAGATGCATCGCAAGGGCTTGAAATGCAGCGTAGAAGGCCACACAACCCCATAAAGCCAACCAACAGTGAGGCGGGAAGGTCGGGTCTGTACTCGCCAGCGGGGTGACAAGGAAAGGAGGAGAGCTGGCGTGACAAACCTCGAAGCAGGAGACGGGGAGGGAGGCAGCACAAGGGAAAGCCCATCGAGGCGGAAGACATTGGCGCAAGACCTGAGTCCCCTTCCATGTCCCCTCTCCGGCCTGGGTCTCATTTGGACTCCGGGACCCCCGATGAAAACACAGTAAAAAACAGATAAGCCCTGTCCACGGCCGGAGAGTCTGCGCGTGACCAGAACTAACCGGAGGAAGCCCGTCGGATGTGCCACACGCGTCCTGACCTCGGCCACGTCCCTCTTTCTGGACACAAAGGGGAAAGTGCCATTTGTACGAAGATGAGCCTCAGGACAGCTGTCCTGCTGTAGGGCCCACGGGGACAAATCCAGCGACGGCCGGGTAAGACTTCGGTGGGGAGCTGGAGTGTGGAAGGAAGGTCACGGGAGGCAGCCCGGACACCCAGGAGAAAGTCCCATGTGTCTGGATGAAGCAGCGGCGGGGGGGGGGGCATGAACCCCTCCGTTAACCAATGAGTCATTCGGTTTTGGCGAATGTGTCACCATGGTTTTCACAGAGGGTGAAGAGCTTGTCCTCAGAGCCAGGAGGGAGCAGACAGCCAAGACTGGTCGGGACGTGTGAAGAGGAAGAAGAGGGTGGGTTTGGGAAGCTGGAACTTCTGGAACAGGGGTGGGTGCGGGGAACGCAGGCGGCGCGAGTCCCAGCACTGGCTGCCGTGTGTCGCTGGCAGGAGGTACCGGGGCCACGGACCACGGGACCTCACGCGTGTGCGGCCGCTGGGCTGCGTGGTCCCCCGCTTCCACACAGGAGGGGGCCTCTCGGATCCCTACATCGGCCACTGCCCCTGGAGATCCACGGCCACTTCCCGCCAGCTCTGGACACCAGGTGCTGCGGGGGGCTGGCAGGGAAGCTCCTCCGCGTAGACTCGGCTCCCTGGGCGACTGAATACAGAGCTCACGAGCTCACGTCAGCGTAGCCAACTTGGAGCTCCAAGTAGTGACGCAGAAACTGCTTTCCTCTTTTAATTACTAAGCATTGCTCGGTTTGTTTGTTTTTTAAAAGATGCATTTATTTCTTTGAGAGAGCACACAAGCAGGGGGAACGGTAGAGGGAGAGAAAGAAGCAAACTCCCCGGCGAACAGAGAGCCTGATGTGGGACTCGATCCCAGGACCCCGAGACTATGACCTGAGCCGAAGGCAGAGGTTTAATCCACTGAGCCCGCCAGCACCCTAAGCATAGCTTTAAATCCCAGACCCAGCCCTCCCTCCGTCCACCCTGCCGGCCGGTGAAGCCTGTTTCTTGGACTGGGAAATGGGGGCAGGAGCTGTGTCTTTCCCGTATTTACGTGAATTGTTGGGTGGGTGAAGTCTGAACGGAGGGGAGACACGGACGCGTCGTCTAAAGTGCGGCTGGCTGGGGGACGGACAGGAGGGAGGGGTGGAGAGAGGGATGGATGGAGGGATGGACAGAAGGGTGGAGAGAGGGACGCACGGCCCTGCGGTCCCAGCCTGAGTACCATCTTGGACCGGGCCCCGCGCCGCTCAGTGCGCTGATAATTAGATGGGATGAGTACACGTGCAGAACGTTACCTGATTTGTTGTTTTCACAGCAAACGACACAAGCGTCTGTCTGTGGGGAGCTGGTTCCATAAGGTTCCCCAGAGCCCTACAACTGAACACGCTGGCTATTACCAATGATGCATTTCTCTGGGGGGTGGTGAAGGGAACACGTGCTCACGGCGACATCACTGCCTGCTCCTCTTGCCTGGCTGGGAATGGGAGTGACCGTGGGTGGCCACAGCGGCTACTGCTGGCGGGAGATTATTGAGAATTTCTACGTTTTACTTTTTTTTTTTTTGGTAGCCCGAGTTACATTATTTTCATAATTTTAAAAAAGTATTTTCATGCATGTTGGAGGAAACACGGTTTCTGGTTTTTAAAAGCCACATCAAAGTGGATTTTAAGTTCCTCCCAAAACTTCTGCTTCGATTCGGAGCATCTCAACGGCTCCGTCAAAGTGGCCCCAGGAAAGCCTCTTCCTGTCGGGGACGTCCCCACAGACGCCGGGCATTTGCTGTGCGATGCAGAGATCTGACCCCTGATGCCGCAGAAGGGAGACTCTGTGAGGGTTCCCTGGAAACACATGGGAGGGCCTTCCAGGTATTGCCAGAGAGTTCTGCCAAAGCCAGGGTGCCCCCGTTCATTGTTGTTGGGTTTCTGTTTGTGCCCAAAGACTGGGTCACCAAGGGGGCCATGAAGGAAATGTGGAGAGGGACGCTCCTCCCTCCAGGTTCCTGTGACCCCCCGACTCTCCGCTCTGTGCCGAGACCCCCTGCCCAGTCTTCTGCCCAGCCAAGAGCTTTCGCAACCAGCCCAGGGCAGCCACATCCCTGACCCAACGACATCCCTGAACCAGGCATCCTGGCCACAGTCCTGACGGTTGCAAGCCCCCTGCCGCGCAGCCCCCAATCCTTCCTCTGATGCTATCGCTGCGCCTTCTCCGGGTGGTCCAGTCCCGACCCTATCACGGCAAGCAGGTGTCCTGCCCCCAGGGGCCGTTGCTCAACAGCTGAAGCACCAGTGGCCGGGGGGCGATGGCCTGAGGTTGCTGTCCTCTAGATAAGGGACCCCGTCCTCACCACTGGCACAGAAAGCACCCTGGGTGTTGCCATGCCACTGCTGCTTGTTCCTGCCCCCGGCGTCACTCCCCGCGCTGTGGCGGCAGAGGCCGGAGGGTGTGAGGAACTGGCCGTCGGGCCTGTCTCTGAGTCGGGAAGATGCCGGGCCCCCGTGCTCCCTCCTTCCATGCCTCTAGACGGCCGTTTTCCCTCAGTGACCCACGACCTCCCTCATCTTTCTTCCCAGACGCTGGGCGCAAAGATTTCTCTGATGGGCTGTTGGTCTCAGGCGTCCTTGGGAGACCCCAAGCCTCCCCTCGAAGGCTGGGGTGCGGGGCTTAGACCCTGCTCACTGACTCCAGGAGGACCTCGCCCCCTCCGACTGCCCACACGCTGCCGTGTTTGGCGCGGGGCTCTCCGAGACTAGGGGCCTATGCACGCATGCTCCGTGGGGTCTCCTGGGCTCACTCTGTCCTCTTCAGTGCCCCGTGCCCACGTGCCCTGGACAAACAGGGCTGGGCCAGGCCAGTCGGCACAGGTCCCCTATCACGGCCCTTCATCCTCTGTCTCCGTTGGAGGGGAGTCCGGGTCGAGGTATGCCGTCTCCCCAGTGACCTTCCCCCGGGTTCCTGAAGCCCAGTGGCCCCGAGCCAATCCGAATCACTGTCACCATTGACCATAGGCGCTGTTCCGCGCTTGGAGCTCAGGGACAGGAGGCTCTGAATGGGGCTCGGGCGTCACCTTCCTGAGTCGCTCTTGGGATAGGTGACACACAATCTGCTCCTGACATGGGAGAGAGGGAGGGCCTGGCAGGGTACGGGGTGTGGGGCCTGGGGGCTGCAGCCGGAGGCTGGTTGGCATGCCACTGGGTAGGGGCATGGGGCTGGAGACTCTCCCGAGGTGGGGAGGCCCCAGCAGACCCCATAGGACATTGCACCTGCCCCGACAGGTCAGGCCAACACAGGGGAAGATGATGTGTCTGCAGTGGCTGAAAAGGGGGGTTTGGGGGCGGGCGGTAGGTGGGGAAGCACCCAGGCTGGGCCCGCCCTTCTTCCCCACCCTCCCCTCCAAGGGGATGGCTGACCCAGCTGCCTGCTTACTTCCTGTGGCCAAGAGATAAAGGGGCTCAGGAGGCCCCCAGAGCAGAGGCTGTCGGAGTCTGGCAAGGTAAGGCTGTTGCCCCTTCCAGACGCCTGCAGAAGCTCCTGGCCCTCTCCATTCCTGAGCCCGGGGCCTGAGTCCCAGCTGTCCCTCCCTGCCCTCTCCCCCTCAGATGCTGTGGCTGGCGCTTTCGACCTTCTTCTTGGGGAACTCCATTGCTGGCAGCCCAGGTGAGTCTTGACCCCATGGAACTCCTCCCTTCCCCAGAGGCCCCTGGAACCTTGTGTCTAGTTCCAGCTGCTCAGGACCCCTCGGGACGGGGGCTCAGCTCAGCCACCTCCTCCGGCCACTCCAGGAGGGCCTCAGCGCCACCCCTGTCTCTTCCTCAGCGCCGGTCCCTGAGGGTGAGCGGGCGGGTATCATCGGCGGCGACAACGCCCCGCAGGGGAAGTGGCCGTGGCAGGTCAGCCTGAGAGTCTACACTTACCACTGGGCCTCCTGGGTGCACATCTGTGGTGGGTCCCTCATCCACCCGCGGTGGGTGTTGACCGCCGCCCATTGCATTTCCCGGTGAGTCCCCCACGCTGCTGTCCAGCTCTGGGTGGGACGTGGAGGGGGAGTCAGGGCTCACGGGAGGACTCGTTTCTGGAATTGCCAAGGCTACCCCCCGCGGTGGCTACCCCCGGGGGGCCCACCTGCGTGGCTTCTTTTGACCCCAGGAAGGAGGCCGACCCTTCTGCCTACCGCATCCACGCCGGGGACGTGTACCTGTACGGTGGCCGGACGCTGCTGAATGTGAGCCGTGTCATCGTCCACCCCAACTATATCTCCGCCGGCCTGGGCGCGGACATTGCCCTGCTCCAGCTGTCGGACTCTGTGGAAGGCACTGCTAACGTCAAGCCGGTCAGGCTCTCGTCGGCCCAGCTGGAGGTCATCCCGGAGGACCAGTGCTGGGTGACCGGCTGGGGCTCCATTGGGATGCACGGTGAGTCCGGGGTGGGGGCTGTCATCCCCGGGAACTCCTGGGGGGCGGGTGGTGGTGGGTTCCGGGAAGGAAAGAGAAGGGGCCACCGGCGCAGGGGTGGGGTCTCTGGCCTCATCTCCTGCCCACCCCAGCCCTCCCCTCAGGAGGGAGATCTGACCGCGTTGCCAGCCCCCGGTGGCTTCTCTCCCCAGAGCCGCTGCCGCCGCCTTACCGCCTGCAGCAGGTGGCAGTGCAGGTGGTGGAGAACGGCGTCTGCGACCAGCTGTACCACAACGCCTCCGAGCACCACCAGCTTGGGAAGATCATCCAGGATGACATGCTGTGTGCGGGCACCGAGGGCCGAGACTCCTGCTACGTGAGTCCCACCCCTGCCCTGCCCAGCCCCTGCTGCGGGGGTGGGGGCGGGGGGACCACTCAGCCCTCCCTCTCCTCCCGCAGGGCGACTCCGGAGGGCCCCTAGTCTGCAAGCTGAAGCACTGCTGGTACTTGGTGGGCGTGGTCAGCTGGGGCTACGGCTGTGGCCTGCGCAACATCCCCGGGGTCTATGCTCGTGTCCAGACCTACCAGCCGTGGATCACGCGGCAGATCCAGAGCGGCCCCTGACCCGGCCTTGGGCAGCGGCTCCCGCCTCCTCCTGGCACCTGCTGCTTCAACCCTGGCCCCCTGGCCCTGGCCTGGGCCCCACCTTCTCGTCTGCTCTTCTCCGTGTCCACAGCTTCCCAGACGGCCGGCGGATGGAGCAGGGAGATGCTGGGGAGAGGGGTGAAAGGCCACTGCGGTGAGGGCGCCTCATCCTGCTGTCTCTGTCCGATTAAAGAGCTTAATGACTGGAGTGTGGTCAGAGTCTTTGTGGGACAGGCTGACCATGGGCAACTTGGCTTTCCAAGGGAGTATGTCCCCGATGTGCAGAGGGCTGCCCTGGGGCGGTGTCCTTCCAGACTTGGAAAGGGACAGCAAGGCTCTCAGTGCGGCTCCACTCGGGGGTCACAGACCCTAGCTCTGTCCTGCCCCAGAGGTCAGCATCTGGTACTGTGGGTGGTCCCAAAAGGGACTGATCTGAGTCCCAGGATTCGGTCTACTCACCCACCCATCTGTCTGTCCGTCCGACTTCTCTCGCAAGGCCTGTTCTCTGAATTAGCCACTCACCATGCAAACATGACCTGGATGTGATGCATCCTGGGAGATGTCTGCTTGTTGGGTGAGAGCCTTCCCTGACCCTCCCAGGGTGCCCTCTCAGGTTGGCTCTGAGTTCCAGACGCTGGGCTCCGCGGGAAGAAATGCCCACAGGCAGCTGGGATCAGGGAGCCAACAAGGCTGATGCTCCGGCCCCGGGGAGCAGGGGGCAAGAGGAGGCCAGAACGTGGGTGTGCTTTCCTGGGCTGTCCCGGAGCGGGCCCCACGGCCACGACGGAGAAGTTTCTGGGCACTCACCTTGGCGGGGTGTTGGGAGCCGTGCCAGGGTCACACCTTCCCCAGCCTTGCCCACAGTCCTGAGGAACTAGTGGCCTGAGCCCCATGGGGCCCCGTCCTGTAACGTTCACGGCTCTAGGCATCGAGCAGAACTAGAAAGCTTTTCCACACAGGTGCAGGGACAAGTGAATTACGAGTGTGTGCCCAGATGGAAACAGGAGCAGCTGTAGGTCTCCCTCAGTGGGGGAGCGAGCCGTGCGGATGTGTCCACTAACTCTTGTGAGATGAATCTGAGCCTGGGGTGGTGAGATCGGTCAGCGCCTGGGAACTCCTGGACTCAGGTCGTGGGGATCTGCCGGCGTGCCGTGGGGACATGCCAAGGGGCCGAGGGGCCAATGCAGGACATTCCTGACCTTCGACGACAGGAGAGAGGCTGGGTCCTCGGCAGCCAGCACGACTGGTAGGATCTGGGGTGGTTTTACTTCTTGGCCATGACCTTCCAGACATCTGCATCTTCTGTTCAGAAGAACAACACATCTGTAACCAGGAAACAAATTACGATTTTTATCACGAACACCAGAGAAATTTTCTGGTTGGGTTTTTAAACCACGTAAGTGCGAGCTTGAGTCGCCTGATAAAGGGCTCCCGTGCAAAGGCCCTGGGGCTGGGGAGGGCCTGGCTGAGCAGCCGAGGAGGGCTGTGGTGCCAGTTTGGTGGAGAAAAACACCCCGGAGCTTGGCTTAAAGCCTCTGCCTTCAGCTCAGGTCATGATTCTAGGGTCCTGGGATTGAGCCCCGCATCGGGCTCTCTGCTCAGCAGGGACCCTGCTTCCCGCTCTCTCTCTGCTTGCCTCTCTGCCTACTTGTGATCTCTGTCAAATAAATAAATAAAATCTTTAAAAAACAAAACAAACACCCCAGAGCTCGATGGCGGGAGGGCGGGCAGCACTGGGAATGCACTCAAGGCACTGAGCTGTGTACTCGCACTGGTCCAGGAGTGGAATCGATGTTTCCTGCACGAAAACGTGCTCAAATACGCGAAGACCCGCGCGGGTGCCTGCATTTACAAGGGGCCCAGCGAGGGGTCCGAGGGCACAGTCTGAGCCAGATGGAGGGCTGCCTGTCCAGCACGGGCTGCTCTGTGAAGAGCCAGACCTCCCGGCCCATGGCTGCCCCGCGCCCCCCAGGGCTGGCTCCTCTGCCTTTCACCTCCCCAGAAGGACAGCATTTTCGGGAAGCCAGAGGCCACGTGGGGCAGGGGCAGGAAGGGGAGTGGCTGCCAGAGATAAGACAGGCTCAGGTGTCTCCCGCCTCGCCAGAGTCAACAGGGACACAGAGTCAACAGGGATGCAGCTCCCGGAACCTCCCAGGCCTTCCTGCTCTGTGTTTGTTCTGCACCTGGACTAGGCAGATGCTGAAGGTCACTCTGGGCTGGGCTTCTCACCTCAAATCCCACCCCGTTCCCCGAAGCCTGATCCCTGACCACTGGTGTGGCCTTGCCTTGCTGGGATGGCTGTGTCCCAGAGCCTGGGGCTGGGCCCTGGGGGGCCAGGCCCTCTTTCCCACGTGCAGGGCAGGAGACAGAGCTGACAGCAGGACCCTGAGGGGGCTGGCTGGGAGGGACAGCTGTGTGACCACGGTTGTGTGACAGCATTGCCCATCAGTGGGACCCAGCCAGCAGCCACAAGTAGGGAGTCTCCCAGGGAGGATGCCGGTGGTGTCGGGGACAGTAACTTATCTTCAGGGGGGCCCTAGGGTCACTTCCTGGCAGAGGGGACAGGGCTCTAGCCTGACGGGACCTACAGCCAGGGCAGGAGAGAGCAGCTCTGTGTCAGAGAGTGGGTCCTAGCCTGGGGCCTGGGTCTCAGCAATGGCACAGCCCACGTGGCAGGGACGGCTGACCTTCCTTATCTGTCCCTGGCAGGCAGTGAGGGGGTGGAGAGCTCTCCGGGGAACATCAGGAACCAAGCAATCACCTTGGCTGGCTGCCAGCACCTGGGGAACCCGGGATCCCTGTGCCCTCCATCCCTCTGCTTGACCCCCACCCCGACACCCCAGTGCAGGCCCCACACCAGCAGCCAGTGGCTTCCGTCCCTGCCTGGATGCGTCCGGGACCGCCAGGGACAGGGCAGAGATGGGAGGCCAAGAGGGAGGGGCTGGTGCTGTTCCAGGCCAGCGGGACACCATACCAGAGTCAGGAGCCACCACGGCTCACGGAGAACCTGGAGTCCCTGGCAGGCCATGGCCGAGGTCTGTCCTGGTGAGGAGGGGGCTGTGGGGAGCAGGAGGGGCGGGCATCCCCTCTCTAGCCCCCGTCTGCCTGTGCTCATTCCCAGGGTGGGGGTGGTACGGACCCCCACAAGGGCAGGGTCACCGGCTGGGGGCCACCCGGTTTGTCCTCTTTGGAGCCCTGGGTGTTGGCTGTGGGGAGACCTGTGGGGAGGCTGGTCCCGCAGCCCCCCTGCCGGCTGGGCTTCCCACACCCTCCACCCCTGCCTCTGCCTGCAGATGCGGCTCCTCCTGGTGCTCCTCATGCTCCCGTTCCTGGGAGAAAGGGGTGAGTCCCCAGGCCAGAGCGCGCAGCTGCCTGGAATCCGGGCCTCTAACTGGGGGGACCCTGTCCAACCTCCCCCACCCGAGTCCTCCTGCAGCCACACGCACCTTCCACAGTCCCTCCCAGGCGAGGGAGGGGGACACTCGATCCAGACCCTCCTTGGGGCCCCACAGCCTGCTCCAGCAGGTCTGTGTGCGGGAACCGTCCCAGCCGTGTGCCCTGCCGTAACCATCAGCTCTCAGGGTCCTTTACCTTGGAGCAAGTCCTCCGTGTGGGACTCAGGAGGACGTCGAGGCACGGGCTGGGAGACCGAGGCTTCTGGGCTGCCTCCCCCACCCCCACCCCCCCGAGCCGGGCTGGGACCACAGGCAGGGCTTTCTGCTGACTGTTTATGCTTCAAAATCGTAGCCGTGGAAATGCCATCCGGGGCAGGAAGACGGGAGGTCTGCCTCCTTCTCCAACCCTGCGCCACCAGCCACCCTTGGGGGCTGCTGACCTCTTGATTACTTATGATTCAGATGAAAAAGTCTGGTCCCCAATCCCGGGGACGCTTCCTTCCCGTGGCCAGGGGCCTGGCCTGCAATGACCCGCACTGGCCCGCACGCAGAGCAGGTGCACCGCCGTAGAGAGTTCCACTGGGCCGTGCTATCTGCGGTTCTGAGAACTGACTGTGGGCTAAGGCGTCCGCGCTGGAGGCAGGAGGAGGGCCCAGCTCTCCGCCCCGGACCTGGGTCCTGTTTTCCCAGAGGAGGCCAGCCGGTGACCCCGTCTCTCCACCAGGGAGCGGCTTTAGCCCGGAGGCCCGCATTGTCGGGGGTACAGCAGCTGTGCCCCGGCAGTGGCCCTGGCAGGTCAGCCTGCGTGACCGGGGCCAGCATGTCTGCGGGGGCAGTCTTATCAGCCACCAGTGGGTGCTGACCGCCGCCCACTGTGTCTCCAGGTAAGTCCTGCCTCCCCACACCGGGTGGCCCGGGCCGTGAGATGCCATGGGGCCGCGCACAGGGAAGGGGATCGTGGCTGCGGCATGGCACCTGGGCCCAGGTGGCTCAGAGCCCCGCGGCGGGGGCTGGACGCCTCAGACGCCAGCTACTCCTTTCAAACTAGGAAAGAAAACACACTTTACTTATTTGAAGGTACTTGGAAGTCATGTACTTGTTTCCAGTTTTGGGGACTCTGGTTAAAGGCACAGCCTGAGACTGATCATCTCGATCCTTTCTCAGAACGCGGTTCACGCTGCTGAGGGACCACCCCCCCCTACCTGGGAACACCTCTGTCCTCCCAAACGGAAGCTCTGTGCCCATTAAGCTCTCAGGTCCCCCTCCCCGGCCCAGCACACCCCTCCACTTCCGTCTCCGTGTCTCTGATGACCGCAGGGACCTCATCGCAGCCAAATCCTACAGCCCATGTTCTCCGGAGTCTGGCCTATCGCACAGAGTGGAAGGTCTTCAAGGGTCAACCACATTATGGCAGCGAGTGTCAGAAATTCCCTCCTTCTATCGCTGGACATTGCCCCGCTGTGTGCATGGGCTGCATTTAGTTGATTCATTCCTCCCCGTTTTCAGCAATTGAGTCTCGCTGCCCAGCACGGGGCTGTGAGGAAGTAGAGAACATTCCAGAGCTAGATGCCCCTTCATGATACTCGAAAACAAAAAGCAGAATGAAGCTATTATAAAGCAATTGAGCACTGAATTCTATAAAAAGAGACTCCACAATCAAGGTGGGTCTCTCCCAGAGCTAAATTATGGAGTCAGCTTAACCTTGGCAGACACGATAATTAAAACACAATCAACTAGTCCCAGGTGTCATTTTGGGGTAAATAAGCCTTTGCCATTTGGTGCTGGGGCTGTTCCTGGAATGTCCTCGGGAGATGTCCAGTCCTGGAAATCATGACCGACGGCTACCAGGGACTTCCTGCCCCAGTGCACAGGCCCAAGCACACTCAGGACAACCTCCGTAGGTAGACACTTTTACCCCCAGGTTCCAGGATGGGAAACTGAGGCACAGAGAAGTAATTTGCTTGAGACCGTATGATAAGCAAAAGGCAGTTGAGGGATGTGGACCCCAAGGAAAGGGACACTGGGGTTAGCGGCAGTCCTGCTGGGACAGGTTAGCCCTCCGGGGCACAGGCCTTAGGCAGAGAGCACACGGCTCCCTGAGGACCTGCACTTTCAGCACAAGCTCCTGCTCTCCGCGCTTCCGAATGGGTCCTCCCGGTGGGAGACACGCTGACTGCTGCTGTCCCGGCTCCCTGCCCACCTGTTGTCCTCAGATGCCGGGGAGGGGGCCCGCTGACACGTTCCATGAGTTCTGCAGCCCCCCAAATGCAGGTCCCCCAACTTGCACCCCTGCATGCTCTGTGGGGTCACCACCCCCGCCCCGCTGAGAACATGGTCTCCCTGCCCACCACTCTGGTTCAGCCTGACCTGATCCCCCAGAACCCCGACCCGCCATCTTGGCGCTGCGACCCCGCTGTCCCTCTGGTCCAGAAGAGCAGGACTGTGTCCGCTCTGTCCCCACAAGGACAGGCCCTGCCACTGGGAAGGCTCGCCACAGCCCAAGGCTGAACTCCATCACTGGGAGCTGGACTTTACTCAGGAGTCTCTCCGGGCCAGACAGGACTTCTCGGGAACAAGGGCCCAGAGGGGGGCCCTGTGCTCCTGTGATCCGACTCAGAGGGCCAGGGCAGAGCAGAGGGTCCTTTAACGCCATGCCCCCATCCCAGTGGAGCTAGCGGGGTGGAGCCAAGCCACCAGCCTCCACCCTCTGAGCCCACCACGTCCTCTCTGCTTCCCACCCAGCTCCGCAAGTCTACAGGACCTGAGGGTCCAGCTGGGAGAGGCTGCGCTGTACTCCCGTCCCCGGGGCTCCATCTCCGTGGCTGTCGTCCGTGCCATCCAGCACCCCTCCTTCACCGGGGACGCCCTCCAGGGCAGTGACGTGGCTCTCGTGAAGCTGGCACGCCCTGTGCCCTTCTCCAGCACCATCAGACCCATCGCCCTGGCTCCACCAGGCTCTGAATTCCCTGCAGGCTCCCTCTGCTGGGTGACCGGCTGGGGGGACGTCCAGCAGGACGGTGGGTGAGGGGCAAGGGGCTGGGGGCTCGGGGAGCTGGCCCGAGGGGAAGGCACTCCAGGGGTGGAGCGAGTCACCCCAGTCTCCTCTCTGAGCCTCACCTCATGGTAGAGGCCGGCCTAGGACTCATCCCGCACTACTCAGCCCTGCCTTGGACCTGCATCCGCCTCCCCGCTGGCAGGACAGGAACGTGGGCCCCAGGGACAGACGCCGTGGAGCTGCTGCTCTGGACTGTCCACAGGGAGCTGGCTGGGGGCTCGGCGGCACACCACCGTGCGGCCCCTGAGAGCACCTAAGCCGCTGTCCCTGTGTCCCACAGTGGCCCTGTCTGAGCCCCTCAGGCTGCAGGAGGTGGACGTGCGCGTGGTTGGCCTAGACAGCTGTCGCAGGCTCTACTACCCAGAGCCCATCACCAAGAACATGCTCTGCGCTGGTGACGTCCAGGGCCAAAAGGGATTCTGCGAGGTCAGTCCCGTCCAGCCTGCATCCCTGCCCCTGATGCAACGCAGGTTCTGGGAGAGTCACCGGACATCCCCCCCTCAGTTTCCCCAAAAGTGCAACGGAAGTAAGGGAGCGGAGCCCCCCCTTTCACAGGGAACCTGTGATGTACCTCCCTCCTCCGTACTTAGCCAAAGGCTCTGGTCACCTCCCTAACCCTAAGAGACCCTGGGAAGCAGGCTGGATCCTGGACTTGGGGCAGGGGTGGCATCTTCTGATCTAGCTCCCCGAGGCCAGGGACTTTCCTCACCCAAGGTAGAACAGTGTCTGACTTGGAGCCGGACTTGACAGTATTTCTTGTAAGAATGAGTCCAGAGCCATCCTGACAAAAAAAAAAAAGCAGAACACGCGGGCTCCAGCTGTCATAGGATGTGAGCAGGTGTGGCAGGGGTGAGAGGGGCAGGGGTCCAGGACCAGAGACGCCAGGCGACCCTTATAGGAGCCAGAGTGCATTGGAAGAAGCAGGCAGGCTTTGGGAGAATAACAACAGCAACCATAAAAAAGCGACTGCATCCCAGCACTGCTTGTACTAGCTGTGCAACCTTCAGCAAACTACTTGACCTCTCTGAACCGTTAAAAACAACAAAAAACGCAGCTAGAGCTGATAGCACGCTGCAGGGAGGAACAGCTCCAAGATGGAAACCTAGGGCGACCACGCCTGCTACCTGGAGGCCCAAGGGGACCTCCCCCTGCTTCCAGCATCCCACCCGCTCCCACGTGCTCCCTGACGTCAGCCTCAGTCTGAGAGCTCCCACTCCTGCTGCGTAGACCGGAGTCCCACTGCCCCTGTTTGTCATTCCTGTTTCCTTCAGGGCGACTCCGGGGGCCCCCTGGTCTGTCAGCTGCGGGACAGGCGCTGGGTGCAGGCAGCGGTGGTGAGCTTCAGCAGGGGATGTGCTGAGCCCGGACTCCCGGGGGTGTATGCCCGGGTCTCTTCCTACTGGGCCTGGATCCAGCGCCACCTGCTCCTGCCCGGGCACTTTCGCAGGAACTTCAGCAGGGGCTGACCCCTCTCCTCTCATCTGCATTCTTCCACCTGTTTCCCACGTGCCCGAACGCCCCTTCTCCCTTCGGTCCCGCTGGCTTTGCCCCTCGCGCTCAAACACCGCCGCCCGCCGCGCTCGGTGCTCCCGGTCCCCACCCGCCCCCGATCGGCCAGCTGACCTCCGGAGCCCAAGTGCCGGCTCTAGCGGAGAGAGAGAAGAGGGTGGGAGGCGGGCAGTTTGCCTGGCACCTGCTGAAGGATGAAAGCACGAGGGGGGCGTGGGGGCGGCCCGGGGCGGCCACCGCCTGTCCGCGCGGAATAAATGCTTGGCTCCCTGCTCCTCCGGTCACTTCCTAACAACCGTGGGAGAGCGGCAGGACCGCACTTGCCCCAGGCAGAGGCCGCACGGGTGCGCTGCGCGCGGGGGGCGTGGGCGGGGCCGGCGGGGGGTCGTCGGCGGGACCGGTGCGGGCGGGGCCGGCGGGGGGTCGTCGGCGGGACCGGTGCGGGCGGGGTCGGCGGGGGGTTGTCGGCGGGGCCGACGTGGGCGGGGCCGGCCCTCCCGGAGACGCCCGGGGCTCCCGCCAGGCCGCAGCGGCCGCTAGTCGAACCATTCTTCTCCGTCCTGTCGGCGTCTCTCTCTGCTCCAAGAGTATTCAGTTTGCGGCTTAACGCCGGGCTCCCTCGGGGCACGGGACACCCGCCGAGGGAGCTCAGAGGCCGGGAGCCCGGGTCGCAGCCGGGCAGGGCTGGAAGCCGCTCCCTCCTCGCCGCTCCGCGAGCAGCCCCGGCGCCGCCCCCGCCTTCTCCATAGCCCCGCCTCCAATGCGCACGGCCCCGCCCCGTACCCGGCATCCCCGTCCCCGCCCCGCTGAGCCCCGCCCCCTCCGCAACCCCGACCTCCAGCCGGCTCACCTCAGGGGGCGGAGGGGGTGGTCCGGCCGCAGAAGGACCCCGGCCCCGCAGGGGGCACACAGGCCGCTCCTGACTGGTCTGCGGGGCTGCGCGTCCGCCCCCTCCCATTGGCGGCTGAGAGGGAGGGGCTTGCTGGCTGGGGGTCGGCTCTCCCTCTCTCTCAAATAAATAAATAAATATGTATATTTTAAAGACTTCATCTGCTAGAGAGAAAGAGAGAGGGGGAGAGAGCAGACTCCCCGCTGAGCAGGGAGCCCCACTCCAGGACCCGGAGATCAGGACCTGAGCCAAAGGCAGACCCCTCACTCACTGAGCCACCCAGGCACCCCGACCAAATTTGTGTCCAAATCAATGGGTCAGACAAATGCATGAAATCAAGCAGCCGCCCCCACAATCAAGTTTAGACACGGTTCCCTCTCTCCCTCTTTGCCCTCCTGTCTGCCGCACCCCCAGCAGAACAGTCCCACAGGGAGGCAGGACAGAGGAGGGGCTGAGGGCAGGCCCCACCTGCGGCTTCTGTGCACCCTGAAGCCGTGGGCCTTTGTCCCCCCATGCATGCCCTCATCTGGCGATGAGTGGCCGGCTCAGGGACACAGACCACAGCACGACCAAGTCAGACCCGAGGTGCCCTGTGTGCAAACTGTGGCTTCCTCCTCAGCCAGGCGGGGGTGGGGATCGATGCCCCCCCACCTCCAGGAAGCCGTCCCCAGACTCCTTGTCCCCACACCCGCCCCCGGCTCCCGTGGTCTCCGCCGCACATCAGATGGGCACAGCGCCTAGCTGCCTGGCTCAGGGTGGGCCCTTCCTAACGGTCCTCCGTGTGGCCAGGGCCTCGTGACTGAACCACTGAGCGGCCCTGGGAGGGCCCGGACTTGCCTGCACCCGACCTGGGTTTGAGAAAGAAACTCTGAAGACCATCTGTGGAGCCCCTCCATGTCCTCGACGCTGTGCCCTTTCTGTCCCCTTTGACAGGAGAGCAAACTGAGGCACACGGAGGGGTGTTCTGTCCCTGCGTGCCTCCCTGCTCCGGCCCCCGGATGCCCTCCTGGGTGGGTGGGCTCTCCTGCTGCCCAGTGGATGTGGCTCATGCGGGCCTGTGCAGTGGCCCCTCAGTCCAGGAGGACCCCTCCTCCCTTGTTCCCACCCTCACACTAGCTGCTCACTTGGCTCAGGCTGTCCTTTGGCCTTGACCTTTCCTGGTCTGAGCTGGGCTTAGCTGTATCTGTGAACAGGAGCTGGGCTGTGTGGGTATGGTTTTCAGGAATATGGGACACCCTAGATGTAGGTTCACCCTCTGCCATGCTCCCCTCCCCTGCCCCAGGGCTGCTCAGGTCTGCAGCTCTGGGCTTGAAGGAGCCTAATCCCTTCTTTCTGCACCTCCCCCCACCCTGTCCCCACTGAGCCTCGTGGGCTGAGGAGGGCTTGGACCTGCAAAGGTGAAGAAGGCTCCTGACTTGCTCCTAGAGCCTCACGTGACATGGAGATCAGCTCTAGAAGGATTAGAGGCAAACTTGTGTGTACACATGAATGAACAATAATTAAATCTGCAGTCTATAACTCAAACACCTCCAATTTTAAAAAGCAGACAAAACAGTTTTTAGCAACTGTGAAAACCAAAACATAAAGGTGTTCATTTAGTTGAAAATCTCCAAATGCTGAGAAGAAGCCTAGAGCTCTATCTGACAAAGGAAGGGCTAAGCTGGAGGCGACAAGCCACTGACCGACACAGGGAAGTTCCCAGCTGCCCCAGAAAGGAGACGCACACAACTCTCGAACGGAAAAGGGGCCTCCCGGATGGCAGCGTGGGGGCTGCAGAGGTGGGGGGCCAGGGTCTATGTGTGGACTGGGAGGTATCCTAGTCATCCAGAGCCTAGGGAGCCAACCATGTCCCCCTAGGCAGGTGTGTGTGTGTGTGTGTGTGTGTGAGAGAGAGAGAGAGAGAGAGAGGCTCATCCTCTGCTTGGCTCTATGCCCACACTTGGGGCCCGGGGACACCCAGATGGGTATCTGGGTGGTGGGGACACGTGCCTGCCATAGGAGGGCCTTCCTCTGAATCCTCCACTCCCTTGACCCTGGATTGGAGGATGCAAGGCCCCTCCTCTGACCACATCCCAGCCAGGAAGGATAAATGGGCAGGGGAGAGGGGGCTGAGTTCACAGCAGCAGTGGTCGGCCAAGGTAAGCCCCCAATCTGAGACCCCAACATCTGGGTGTCGCTGCGGAACAGAACAGAGGAGCCCCAGATCCAGAGCATTGAGACCCAGCCCCCTGGACTTGAGCGACCCCCTGATTCCGGGGGGCAGGAAGCGTCACGCCATCCGCACACCATACCCTGCAGACCCCAGCCAGGCTCCACTGCCCCCACCCCACACTGTTCCTTTCAGATGCCGAGTCTGCTGGCACTGGCACTGCCCCTCCTGGGGAGCCTGGTCCATTTGGCCCCTGGTGAGTCCTGACCTGGGCCTGCCCTGGCCCTGCCCCCTCACTCCGCACGCCCAGCAATGACTGGGTGGGTGGTGCAGAGAAGCCCGGGGTCGGGTGGGGCAGGGAAGGGCCCCGGGCCAGGCCGTGTCCTGTGCTAAAGGCGCTTCCGTCCCCAGCTTCAGGCCGGGCACTGGAGCGAGTGGGCATCGTAGGGGGGAAGGAGGCCCCCGGGAACAGGTGGCCCTGGCAGGTGAGCCTGAGACTCCATGAAGGTTACTGGAAGCACATCTGCGGAGGCTCCCTCATCCACCCGCAGTGGGTGCTGACAGCAGCGCACTGCCTGGGACCGTGAGTGACCCTGGGGCCTCGGGGGGCTGGGCTGCCTGGAGATCCCCTGGAGCAGCCTGCTCAAGCCCCGGGGGGCCGCCTGCTCTCCCCAGGCACGTCACGTACCCTGAAGAAGTCAGGGTCCAGCTGAGGGAGCAGCACCTCTACTATGAGGACACGCTGCTGCCCGTCAGCCGGGTCATCGTGCACCCCTCCTTCTACATCACCGAGAACGGGGCCGACATCGGCCTGCTGGAACTCGAGGACCCGGTCAACATCTCCCACCACGGGCAGCTGGCCACCCTGCCCCCGGCCTCAGAGACCTTCCCCACGGGGACGCCATGCTGGGTGACAGGCTGGGGGCACGTGAAAAGTGGAAGTGAGCGTCAGGGGCAGCTGGAGGGCTAGGGTGAGCAGGGGCGGGTCACGGCCCTGATCCAGCCTCTGGGACCGCCGCTGGGGGGCTCAGGGCCATGGTGGCTTTGCCCTCCTAATGTTGTGCGCTTGCCTTTCCCTCCAGCGCCTCTCCCGCCGCCATTCCCCCTGAAGCAGGTGAAGGTGCCCATCGTGGAGAACGGCATTTGTGACGCACAGTACCACCTTGGCCTCAACACTGGGGACAACACACAGATCGTCCGTGAGGACATGCTGTGCGCGGGGGGCCACAAGAGGGACTCGTGCCAGGTGGGCCCTCGTGTCCTCCCCAGCCCCCACCTCCCACTCCCCAAGCCCCCACTGACCCGATCCCCCCCAGGGCAACTCCTACCAGGTCCTCTCCCAGCCCCTCCTCCCTCCTCCTCACGTCCTCCCCCAGCCCCCAACCTCCTGCCTCGTGAGGCTCCACTGACCCGTCCCCTCCTCAGGGCGACTCCGGAGGGCCCCTGGTCTGCAAGGTGAGGGGCACCTGGCTGCAGGCGGGCGTGGTCAGCTGGGGCGAGGGCTGCGGTCAACCCAACCGGCCCGGCATCTACACCCGGGTCACCTACTATCTGGACTGGATCCACCAGTATGTTCCCAAAGAGCCCTGAGCCCAGGCCCCGGAGCTGCCACCCAGACGGGTGCAGAAACCAGCCCGCTGCTGTCCCACACCAGTGCCCAGGCGGCGTCCTTCCGCCCACCTTCCCCATGCCTTGTTGGGGAGCCCCTGGTGGGCGCAAACCCTCATTAAAGTGGATAGAAGCAGAAACGGTTGTCGGTTGTCACCACGGCTTGAGTCGCGCGGGTCACTGAGGGAGAGGGAGGGGGTCCAGGGCACAGCCCCGTGTCACTGCTGTCAGCGAGGGTCCTGAGCACGGGGGGGTTGCTGCGAAATGCCCCCTACCCAGCCCTTCAGATGAGGGTTCATTCTCAGCTCACGGTTTCATCTCTTGGGGAATGACATCGCCCATTCGGAATGGGGAGAGCAAGGCAGACTCTGAAAAGATGTTTGTGGGGACACCTGGGCACTGTGAGGGGGTTGAGAGTGGGCACCGCCCCATGCCCTGTCCCCGATTCCCCGCACACTGTCACGTCTCACAGCCGCGCCCACTCCTGTCCCAGGCGGCCGTCCAGGCTGCTGCAGGGTGCAGGCTGTCCGCACTGGGGCATCTCAGGACCACGTGGCTGTGGCCGTTGCTGTGTGCAACCCCCGGTGATGGTGGCGTGTGTGGGTGGGGGGCTGCTGAGGTGTGGGGCCTGCACGTCGTCCTCCCCTCTCTAGATGGGGCCACCGGCTCTGGCATGCTGCCCTCCTGGCCTCCCACAGGGGAGGGGAGTGTGCCCGTTCCTCCCCACCCTGCCGCCCTCCTTGCTGGACTGGGTGGTGGTCTCGTTTCGTTTTTAGTTGGTGTTTTCTGGAGTTTGGATGAGCGCAGTCCTTTCAGCAGGAGGTGGCCTCGTCCTGGGCGGGGGAGGGGAACGGCTGTCCACCCACACTGTGGCAGCACCACAGCCCGGGACCCTTCCAGAGCCCCCACCCCTGCACACAGGCGCCCGGCCTGGGGGTGTTCCGGCATGACCCTGGCCATGGCCGGGTCGCCGCTGACGCCCACACGAGGCGTGTGTTCTAGGTTGTGCTGCTTCGCACTCGGGGTTATGGGGCCCCTCACCCTGTGGTCTGGACCCCGGGAGCCAGGACGCGGACTCCTGCTGCCCGCCAGGCCCGCTGGGAAGAGCCGGTCGCTGATGCAAACTGTTCCTGTCCTCTGCCGATCGAGGAACTCCTTCATTTTCGGGTCCTCTAAAATGGGGGGCTAACGTCCGCCTTTGGGGGTACGTGTTCCCTCGGCCCCTGCTTTTCTGTGTAGACACGGTCGTGCGCGTGAACATACAGAGCGCTGAATCAACAGCTTGTTTTGGGGAGTTTTCCGGGCTCTTCAGGCCAGAAAGAACTTTCTAGATTCAACATTCACCTCTCTCCTTCCAGTTGTTGGATGCAAAGATGCACATTTAACCTTGGAGAATTGACCTCTGTGACCTCTGGTCATAGGAAGTCAGGGGCCTGCTCTTCACCGTCTGGCGCGCATAGAGCCCTTGCTCTGCTGGAGCCACCGTGACAGACGAGGTCCTCGGCCCGTCTTCCCTTGTGAGCCCAGACTTATCACCGCGGTTGCGTGTCCACTCCAAGACCATGAAAGGAAGGAAGAACCCGCAGAGCTCACTCCTTCCCCCACCATCTCACCCCTCGGGGTCCCTTTCCTTGATTGTCAGCCTCATATACGTACACTAAAACCTTTTTTAAAAAAAGATTTATTGGAGAGAGAGAGAGAGGGAGAAGGAGCAGGGGTTGGGGCAGAGCGAGAGGCCCGAGTGTGGACCTCCATCTCATGACCCTGAGATCCCAACCTGAACTGAAACCCAGTCGGGGGCCCGACTGCACCCCCCCAGGTACCCCCACACTTAAACTTTAAGAGTAGGTTGTGGGGGGTGAGACCAAGGGATGAGATCCAGAAGGGATGGACCCGAAAGCCCCTGGATTCCTTGAGATGGGAGTAAGGGTCCCAACCTGGGGAGTGGGGAGGGGGCCTCGGACCCCTGGCTTCCCCATCTGGTCCAGGGAGCTGAGGAGCGCAGCCCATCAAGCAGGGGCAGGCGAGAGGCCTTGTACTGGGGAAGTCAGGCCACCCTTGCAGGGCAGGCTGAGCCCGAGGGGGTCGACCCTCCCACCACCACCGGGCAACAGAACAGGAGACCCCGCTGGGCTGGGAGGGCATCCACGGGGCCAGAGGAGGGGGGCACCTTGGGACAGGACAGCCCCCAGGAGCCGAGTGAGGGGGTGCTGCTTCGCACTCGGGGTTACGGGGTTGTAGGGAGAAGGTTCCCCACTAGGGGAAGCGAACTGAGCCAGGACAGCGAGGGCCCTGAAGTCCTGCCTGTGGGGATGCGGGGATGACTCTGGGGGTTCAGGGGTCCTGGGCTGGGCTCCTCCAAACCTGCCCTGCTCCCCAACACTGGGTACCATCAAGGCCTCCTGGGCTCCAGGAAGGGTGGCCTGGGCCGAACTGCTGCCACCCCAACCAGGCTGGCAGGGGCAGGTGCCCCCTCTCCAGAGACCCACTCCCCAGGTGGGGGGCCATCAGGCTCAACATAGACCCCGCACACAGAGGTGACCCACTGTTGTCCATCATCGGGACAAGCGCCGAACACACCTTCTGAGCCTCCGCTCCCCGCCAGAGGGAAACAAGTGTGTGCCCCGAGAACCCACACCCTGAGAAATAGTCAAGCAACCACCCCGTGCCTTAGTTTCCCTGTCTCTAAGAGGGGATCGCTGACTTAGAGGGTCTCATAGGGACCCTCCCACCTGTCCTGCGACCTGCAGCTGGGCAGGGAGCTGGGGGCGGGTGCAGGCAAGTTGGGACCCTCCCAGGGCTGCTCAGCGGTTCAGTCATGAGGCCCTGGCCACACGGAAGACCGTTAGGAAGGGCCCGCCCTGAGCCAGGCAGCTGGGCGCTGTGCCCATCTGATGTGCGGTGGAGACCATGGGAGCCCAGGGCGGATGTGGGGATGGGGAGTCTGGGGATGGCTTCCTGGAGGTGGGGGGGCATCGATCCCCACCCCCGCCTGGCTGAGGAGGAAGCCACAGTTTGCACACAGGGCACCTCGGGTCTGACTTGGTCGTGCTGTGGTCTGTGTCCCTGAGCCGGCCACTCATCACCAGATGAAGCGTGGACAAAAACCCACAGCTTCGGGGTGTGCAGGAGCAGGTGGGGTCTGCCCCTTGGTCCCTCCTCTGCACCACAGGTGTATGGCGCTCCCTCTACCCCCCGCCCTAGGCCAAAGCATGCAGGGCTCAGGTAGTCCCCTGACCCAGCAGGACCCAGCCATCATGAACCTGGGGCACTGTGAACCCCTGCCCAGCTGGTACCTGATGGGGGACCCTGTGAGCAGCTGGGGGGGGGGTGGAGGGCAAGGGCTTCTGCCAATTCTGTGGGCCTCTGGCTGAAGTCACTTTTCCAGCAATCACGGAGCTGAGCCCCTCAGCTGGACACCCTGGCCCCAGGAAAGCTGTGGCTGAGAGAGATTGGGGTGACCTGGGGGCTGAGACAAGAGAGAGTCCCTGTAGGCTTGGTGTCTGCCCTGCCCATTGGGGTCAGAGCGCAGGATTCTGGCCTTAGCCAGGTGGGGCCTCCCGCCACCCAGACCACCCCCCCAAACCCGGAGGTGGCTGTGGTGGGCCACAGCCAGGTTCCTGCTTTGCTGTGTGGTGGGAAGGGCCTGGAGCCCACCCTGGAGCTAGTCTGCACCTGGCTCAGCCGTCAGGCAGCACGGTCACAGCCATCGCCAACAGGGACCCCAAGTCCTACCCTGTCTGAGCCATCGGTACCCACTCTCATGCCTTCCACGAGCTCTGGGTCCTGAGAGGCCAGCACCCTGCAGAGCCTCAGCAGCTCTCCCCAAGGGGCGCACGCTCTGCCACCCCTCCATGCCTGGAGCTTGGCAAAAACTTGCCCCGAATTTTCCCCAACATGTGAATGGTAACATGTGAACTTGGCTCCTACTGGGAGCCTGACTCCTCCCTCAGCCACCAGAGGGGACAGGCCGAGCCTCTCGGGGACCCCATGGCTGGTGGCACAGCCGGCCGCAGCCCCGCATCCCCCAGCCCTGCTCTTGGCAAGGCGACGGCTCGCCACACTCCCATGCAGTGGTGGGGGTCCCACCGGCGGTGATCCAGTGCGTTTCTTAAATAAGTTAATATTTATTCCATTTGGCTTTGCCTCCCACCCCCGCTTCCATCCCCTTAAGAAGCCAAATGTCCCGTATCATATTATTGCAACGTTTAACCTGAATTTATGAAAGAAAGAGCCACGAGACGCAGGGGGTCGGCGGACACCTCAGCCCAGGCCCAGGTGGGGGCCGTGCAGGGACCCCACTGCCCCACGACGCGGGCATTTCTGGAACACCCGAGGGCAGAACCGTGGGGCGTCAGAGACGGTGACAAGGAGTGGGGACAGACAGGTGAGAACTCAGACTGAGTGACAGTGAGCGTGGCTGTGGCGGCCCCGGGGACCAAACTGCCACCCAGACGGCACAGGTGGCCCCAAGCACGTGTTCCCTAGAAAAGTAAGTGGGTGTGAGAACGGGGCGCTGCCTGGCAGCCTCAGACCGCCTCCTCCCGGTCGTTTCCCAATCTCTGTGGCGAGGGCACAGCAGCTGTCAGGGCCCCTCACCAGGCGTCAGCACGGCCTCAGACCACGGTGGTGAAACTCGGAAAAACCCACCGGCTCGAGTCGGCAGGCTGAGGGGCAGTCCCCCGCGCTCTGCTCCACCCAGACCTGGCGTCTGCCTCCCTCCCCGGGCGGACGGCCTCGCGGGACTCTCTGCTGCAGCGGGGCCTGCACTGGGGACCACGCACAGCCCTGCCCGGGGCTGCCACCTCGCCGGGTGCACACCGGCCCTGCTGCTCAGACCTGTGTGGCACCATGCCCTGAGCTACACGGGCCTGTCTACACTGTCCCCGGGGGTGGGGGTGGCTGGGGGAGACCCGGCTTTCTTTGGGGGACTCTGGAGGACTTTGAGGTGCAACCCCCATTCCTTCTCTGGGGGGTCGCTGGAGGAAACAGGAGGCTCTGTTTTGTGGGGTTCAGGAGGCACCGTAGCCCCTGAGAAGGAAGCCCTGGATTCTGGGGCCACATTGTGGCCACCGTCCAAAAACGGGCCTCCGCCAGGACCCCCCACGTCCAGCGGCTCGAAGGCGAAGTTGGGGACGGTCAGGTGTTCCGCGCGGCAGGCGGCCTGTGCCCGCCGCTCCCCCTTGGCACCAGGGTCCACCCCCGCCCCCTCCATGGGCTCCAGGGAGTCCCTGTGCAGCACGACCTCACAGGATGGGGTTCGCCGCCGCAGAGTGGTGCTGCTGCCCTCGGCTGGGGGGGGCCGTGCCGTGCCCTCGTCCTCCACAGGGGGGTCCACGGAGATGCAGGGGGGGCTCATCTTCTTCTTTCTGCGTGCCCCCAAGGCTGGCTCGGCCTCCGGTGCCCGAGACTTCACCTCCCGAGCCTCTGGGGGCCCGTCCCCGCCCCCCTGCTCCCCAGAGGCCCGCCTCTGCTCATCCGCCTGGCTCGGCTGTTCCAGGAAGCCCTGGGCGTCCATGCCGTAGAGCCCACACAGGTCCGGGTCTCTGCCTCCCCCTCCGCGGGCAGTGGGCGAGGCTGAGGGACTCCGGGCCGAGCTGGTGATGTGGCTGACCTCCTCGTCAGCAGGATCTGGGGTCTCGGCCTCCTCCCCTCCTGGGGCCAGCGGCCTACTGGAGACGCAGCGCTGTCCAAACGTGTGTTTGCGCGTGCGGATGCTGCTGGGCCGCGGGGACCGGGGTGGGGACCGTAGGGAGGGCCCCAGGGGTGCCTGCCTCACGGGGGTCTTCCCGCCAGGCTCCCCCCAGCCCGGGCCACTGTCCCTGGGGCTGTCAACGTGCCCTTCCTGTGAGTCCATGTGCATGGCCTCCTGCAAGGAAGGAGGGATCGGATGCGGAAGGCTGGGCAGGACCCGACCGGCAGCCAGGAACGCAGTCACTGTGCTCCCCAGAGAAGTCGCAGACTGGGCTTACGTGCCCTGGACGAGGGATCAGGGATCAGCCCTGATATGTGGCTGAGAGGCACTGCGGCATGGGGGGAAAGGGGAGGGACGACACTCTGGGCCCAACCCTGCCTGTGCCAAACACAGGGCTCGGAACCAGGCTGTGTGCAGATGCTCTCCACAGGCGCTGGTGATGTTGGCGGGACCGTGAGGATGGGGGGCTGTGGGGCTGAGCCCCTGTGGGTGGAGCCTCACCCTGCCCAACACCACCCTGAGAACAGGGGTTGTGGGGAGGGAGAGGGTCTGAGGCTGTGGGGCTGGAGTGGTCTGTGGGTACAGGTGAGGCTTGGGGGTGCTGCCCAAGGAGATGGGGTCCCCAGGGCCCTGCACTCTGTCGCGGGTTCCAGGGATGCACTCCTGCTCTCTCCTCTGGGGTCCCAGTCCCTCCTCCTTTGGATGGGGGGGAGCCATAGCACAACCCCCAGGTCTGGGCCACGGACCTGGGACAGCTTCTCCTACCTGTCTGTAGAGCAGCCGGCTGAGGCTGGGGGAGCGGGCTGCACCCCGCTGGGACAGGGCGTGGAGCGTGTCGCTGTCCCGGGCCGGGGAGAGTGTGGCTGTCGAGGGGACCTGGAGAGAGCTGCAGGGCTCCCCGGGCGGGGGGTGCGCGGAGGTCACAGGGCCTGGGGCAGGAAAGCGAGCGCCCTGCAGTGGCCAGCACCCCACCGAAGCCCATCCCACCTGTCCCACCTGTGTCCCTGGGTCACCTGGAGGGGCCGTACCAGCGGCGTCCGCTTCCCGCGGCGGGCGGGGATGTGGGGCTGAGGCGGGCGCCACAGGCCGGAACATGTAGCTGTCGTTGGGCAGAGACAGCACCCTGGACACGGACACCTTGCGCACCACCAGGAGGCCAGGGGCGTCCGGGCTGTGCGGGGCCACAGGCGGGGGGCCGGCTGGGGGCCCTGGGGCCTCCTCCAGGTCCGGCTCCGCGTCCAGCTCCGCGTCTTCGCGGGCCTCCTTGTTGCTCTCCTCCAGGTGCTTCATGAGCACGGCCACCACCACGTTGACCAGCACGAACTGGGCCACCAGCACGAAGGTGACGAAGTAGATGGGGGAGATGGCGGGCAGGTAGCTGAGGCAGTGCTTGTCCTCGCGGGCGCACTCCCGCAGAGTGTCCTGAGGGGCAGGCCGGCGGCTCAGGGACTGGGAGGGGTGCCCCGCCTCCCAGCTCCCAGCCCCCAAGGGGCGCCTTCCCTGGGGAGGTGGGCACCGCCGGGCCCATGCTGGTACCTTCATGATGCCATTCCAGTTGTCCCCGGTGGACACGCGGAACAGCGTGAGGAAAGCCATGCCGAAGTTGGAGAAGGTGGCGTGCCGGCTCAAGCCCTCACACGGGTTGTCCTCACTGCACTCTGCGGGGAGATCCTCGCCCCGTTAGCCCACGGGCATGGCAAGGGCAGGGCACACCCGGCCCCCAGGGACCCCACTGACCCACGGTGGGCCCTGCCCTCCCCTGGGGAGAAAGCTCCCTTCTCTGAGGGTACAGGGCCCAGGCGGGTGGGCACGGGGCTCTCTGGGGGCTGCGTCCTTTCACAGCAGGGGCGGAGGTGGGGGGGAACAGGACTGCTCCCTTCGCAGCAGTGGAGGCTGCCTCTGGTCCTGGAGCTTCAGACCTGGGGCTTTCCCAACGGACATGGTCCCTGTGGGTCCACAGGCCAAACCCTCTGGGGCAGCTGGGCATGGCTCAGCCCCAGCAAAGGGCTCCCATGCTCCCCAGCCTGCTTGCGGGGTCAGCACGGTCTCCGGCCTCAGCAGCAGGACAGGGAAGAGGGAGGCACTGTGAATGACGGGCCAGGCCCCGAGTCTTCAGGGCTGGGATCTGGGGCACCAGCTGCTGAGCCCTGGGCAGACCTGAACTGGGATGGACATGTCAGCCACCTTGTGGACAGGCCCGCTGGGGGTGGGGGGCTGTTCAGCTAGACCAAGTGCCCAGGAGATCTCCCAAGGGCTCTGTGGTCACAGGAAGCCCTGCCAAGTCCCCGCCCGGAGCCTTGGGCCTGGGGGAGGAGGGAGGACAGGGGGGCGGGGTCTGTAGCCCACAGAGCACACGGAGTTCAGGGGAACTTGAGCATGCGTTCGTGGCTGCACAGGGCGTGCGCATGTCCACGTGTGCACGCATGGAGATGCTCCCTTGTGGGTCTGCCCGGCCGGCACCCAGGGTCCCGGGCTCGCGGGTGCGGCTGTGCACACTCACCAAGTCTCCCGAACAGCTCCACCCCCAGGGCAGCATAGATAAAAAACAGGAGCATGAAAAGTAGGCCGAGGTTCCCTACCTACATGGGAAAGAAGCAGAATGAGGTCAGGGGCCGCCCCAGACCCTCCCCAAGCCGGGCACCTGGTGCCCCGCCTCGCTGGCCTCCCCCGCGTCCCAGCCAGGCTCCCCAACACGGCCTCCTGGCTTTCCTCTGGACCCATGTGTCCCAGCACCCGAGCTCTGCAATCCTCCTCTCGTCCGGCCTGATGCCCAAAGCCTCCCCCGCGGCAACCCCACCTCGGTGCCTGCTCTCCTCACACCTACCCTGCACTCTGGACCCCGGACCCCACTGCCCACAGCTCCTCTGCTGTTCGGACCCCACCGGCCCTGCACAGGGCCTGCCTCCAGGCTTGGGGGCCCCGCAGGGTCAGCCGTGCAGATGGAGGGGGCCCCGAACCCTGTCCCCGGCCTGCTTGCAGGTCTGGCCTATCCCCCCCTGGCTCGGCAGGGCATCCGGTGACCCTGTCCCCCTCCTCCCCTCTTGTCGCTCCCACAGACACAGGCTGAGGGACTGCTGAGGGCGTGGCTGGGACCCACTGAATGGGGGAGGCGGTGAGGTGCCATGGGGGTGAGTGAGTGGCCGGACACGGGGACAGCCGCCATGGTTGCATGGACGGACAGGAGGACACAGGATGGCTGAAAGGCCGGCAGAGGGACTGGGCACAGTATAAAGACGACCCGAGTCTCCTTCAGCTGAAGAGGCCACAGAGCATCGGGGCTGGCGCCGTAAGCGCACCGAGGGAGGACCCAGGGTCGGGGCCGGAGAGGAGTGGGACCAGCGGCCGACACGTGGTCCCCTGAAGTCTGACGAGCGCATTGGGACCATGTTCCCTGCCCGCCGCATCCAGAGCTGGGCTGGGGGCACTAGTTTCCACTCCTTCCCGACAAGCTGAGGCTCAGAGAGCGCCGGCTCCCGTGCCAGCACATCTGAGCTACGCCTGAGGATGTGAGCACCACCGAGCATGGCCCGCCCGCGGCTTGTGCTCCTGGGGGTGTCTAACGCGCGCCCTCCGGCAGAGATGGTGACCCAGCCCGCGCCGTGGACCTACCTGGGGCAGGGCTTGAACCACCGTGTCCAGGAGTGCCCGCATGCCGGTGGCCATCTTCAGCAGCTTCAGCACTACGGCCGGGAGCCAAGCATCAGGCAGGGCCGTGTGGCCTGGGCCGGGCGGACCCTCCCTTGCTGGGGGCGAGACCGGGGGCCCCCCACCCCTGTCCCTTAAACTCCCCGACGCCACACAGTCCCCAGGCAGAGGCTGCAGGGTGAGCAGAGGAAGGACACTGGGCTGGGGCCGGGGAGCTTGGCAGCAGGGCCACCTACCCTGCCTGCCGGCCTCGGGGTACTGGGAAGGGCCGGCAGGCTGCCTACCGCGGGCGATGCGGAGCACACGCATGATGCGAATGATGGTGGGGTTGATGGGCAGGGCGGCGCTCATCTCGATCTCCTCCAGCGTGATCCCCATGATGGACAGCAGCACGATGGCCAGGTCCAGCTGGTTCCACCTGGGCCGGGGGCCGGGCAGGCTGAGCACCGCCTCCCTCCTGCACCCCCCCGCCTGGTCCCCATGCTGCTCAGGTGGGCTTGAGGGGAGAGGAGGGGCGCGGCTCTCGCCTGACCTTGGCCGAAGGACCTTCCTGGCCCCGGCATGGCCCCACACACCTGTCCTTGAAGAACCTCCGGAACCCGAAAGCCACCAGCTTCAGCGCGGCTTCGAAGACGAAGACGACGGTGAACACGTAGTTGCAATACTTGAGGGCCTCGTCCAGCGACTGCGAGCAGAGCGTCAGGCTGCGGAGGCCCCTGGCTCGCAGCACCCCTGTCCGGCTCAGCCTGCCACCCTCTCCTCTGCACGCAGGGCTGGGTGAGGCCCCCGAGGCACGGCCCAGAGATTCCCTTGTGGTGTTCTGAGCCCGCCCAGAACCCCGGCCCCCCCTGCACTCGGCCCCTACCCACTCGGCAGACCCAGCTGAGACCACTCCCTTCCTCCGCAGAGGTGGGGCGGGGAGAGCAGTCCCTTCTTTAGAGCAAGGCAGGGACACAGATACAACGTCAGCACAATAAAAAGCCCAGCGCCTTCCACTTGGCCAGTTCACTCCTGGGCAGCTGGGCTCACAGATGTGCCCCCAGCCAGTGTTTCCAGACCGTGGGGAGGGCCCTTCGGGGCTGGTGGCCCTGAGAGCGTCACCCACACCACACCTCCACATACCCTGGGAAGCCCAGGCAGGGCTTGGACAAGGCCGCAGACCTGGGACCCCCGGTACTGATCCAGGCCACCCCCCTGAGCACCGGGCCCCACCCGCACCCCGGGGGGCCTGTGTCCCCACAGCGGCCTTGGAGGCAGGCTGAGCGGGCATCTCCAGGCACCGGGCCCCACCTTGGGCTGGTTGTAGTGCTCCATGGACATGGTGATGACGTTGACCCCAATAATGAACGTGATGAAGAGATCAAGGTAGTGGCTAGTGCACAGCGCGTGGATGGAGCGGCGGGTCGGCGAGTAATCCGCGTAGTAGGGGCGGCGCTGGGCCTCTGCGGGGAGAGCGTGTCTGTGAGTTGGGGTGGGGGCTGCCTGTGCCCCGGTGGCACTGGGATGTCCCTGCTTGTCTGCTGGGAGGGGTGCAGCATGGGGACTGCCAGGGGAGGGCCCGGGCTCAGACACGAGGCATTTACTAGAGCCGGGAGGAAAGGAGTTCTCCAGGAAGGGGGGCCCTTATAGGTAGAAAACGGCTCCCTGTGAGCCCAGCTCCCACTCCTAGCTGGAACCACAGGCTAGGGGCTGGGGCAGGTCACTGTGTGATCTCCTGGGAGCCCGGGCCCTGGGACAGGTGCTAGGAGTGGGCCAGGCAGCGGAGATCCCACCTGGGCCCTGGTCGGTCCCCATCCCAGCCAGGGGGTCCCGCCACGTCGGGGTGAAGACACCTTGATGATGGACACTGAGCAGACAAGGGCCTTCCTAGGTGCAGGACCAGCCCGATCCCCAGCCCCAGCGGTTGCTAGGCACGGGGGACGCTGCCCCCTGTTCCACCTCAGCCTGGACCGAGCTGCCTCTGGTCACCAGGCCCACAATGTCTCCCCTCCTTGTACTCTAAGAGCTCAGTGGCCACTCCCTGCTGCCTGGGCTCTGCCGAACCTCTGGTCCATCTGGCGCTGATGCCACGACCTGGGGAGGTCCTGTGCTGGCCAACGGTTCTGCCTGCACTAAACCCTTTGGAGCTTGTCAAAATCCACTTAGCACTGGATGAGGGCACAGCTGCCACCACTGCACACGGGAGCAATCCTGGGCCACAGAGCCCCGCGCAGGCAGCGCCCAGGGTGACAAGTGCTACAGCTGTCCCGGCCGGATGGCTCAGGGCCTGGGAGGGCAGGGCTGATGGGCACTGACCCCTCCCTGGGACCCGCATGCCCCTTGGGCTGGCGTGCGACCACTAGAGATGGTTCAGCTCGTCAGGCCGGCAGCCAGGCAGGCGGAGCAGCCACAGGCGGGCAGGGGTCCCAGAGCGCAGAGCTGCAGGCAGGCATGCAGCCAGGCAAAGGGTGGGACCCAAGCTCAGAGGCAGCAGCACAACACCGGGCAGGTGAGCCAGCAAATCCTCTTCCCTCCCACTGAGGCTGGTGCCCAACCCCCGCCACCCCGTACCTGTCCGGCAAGCAACCCCAGCAGGCCTGGCACCAGAGCCTGCAACATCCACCCCTCCCCACAACTGCCACGGAGAAACGGAGGCCGGGTCCGCCCACAGCCCCATGCGCAGAAGCGGGGGCTGACACATGCAGGGCAGGGGTGGGGGCAGATACCTGGGCTGGGGAAAGTGCCTGGAAAGACAAGGAGATGGTCTGAGCTGGCCTCGGTGGGGTTGGGTGAGAACTCCACATGGGGCAGGCCGGGCGAGGACACTCAGCAGGCCCCCTGCTGCCCCCAAGCTGACTGGGACTTCCCTAAGACCCTGACTAACTCTGGCAGCTTCGCTTGCTCGACCCGTGGCCCGCGAACTCTCACGGGCGCAAACCAGCCCCTACAGCCACGGCCGTGAAGACCACGGGTCTCGTTCATGTCCTGTGCTACTCGGGAGGAGGCCCCCTCCTCCTGCCACACGGCTCTCCCTGCCCCGGCCCGGGCATCCAGGGGATGCTGGGGTGCTGGGGCCGGGAGCCCGCCTCTCAGCCGGCGCCCAGATCGCAGGGCATGGGGCACGGGGCGCAGGGACCGACCACCGCCAGCAGCGCCTTACTCCTGCGCTTGCGCTGCAGCCGCCGCTGCCGCTTCTCCTCACGCCGCCGCGCCTCCTCGGCCTCCTGGTGCTGCCGACACTTGTGGAAGTTCTCCACCACGACGCCCACGAACATGTTGAGCACGAAAAAGCTGACGATGAGCAGGAAGGAGATGAAGTACAGCAGCATCCAGGGGTTGTGGTTGGGCACGGGCTGCGGCACACAAGTGACACGTGGGTGCCTGCCCCCCACCCCTGCTCCGGGGCACCCCTTCCCAAGGACGGCGCATGCCCTCCGGGGTCAAAGACAGAGCCCTGAGATGGCTAGAAACTCTGAGGCCGTAAACCAGCCTCCTGGGAAAAGGTTCCTCGAGATGCCTGGAAGCTGGGGGACAGGGGGTCCCCACGGGAGGTGCGCGCTGACCCCTGCTCCGTACCTGTTGGTCTATGCCCACAGCATCCAGCCCGTCATACATGATGTTCACCCAGCCATCCTTGGACGACAGCACAAACAGGGACATCAGTGCCTGTGAGGGCAGAACAAGGCTGGTCACCACAGCTCTGCATCTACCCAGGGGACCACACCACCCAGGCTGACCATGGTGCTGGTCCGCGCCCCCACCCGCGGCCCTGCGCACCTGGCCCAGGTTGTCGAAGTTGTACTTGCGCCGCACCCAGCGGTAGTGAGCCGCCCAGCACTCAGCCTTGGTAGAGATGTTCCTGGTGTCCGCGCCTTCGCAGTAGTAAAACTTGCCTTTGAAGAGCTGACCATGGGGCAGAGATCACCTCGCGGCCTGGTCCCGTGCCCCCGGCCCCCCAGACCACCCCCACATGACCCCCTCCGGGCTGCCGGCCGCTGTGGACCACAGCCAGATGCCCGGGGCAAGAGGGGCGCGCACCTGCACCCCCAGGATGCCAAAGATGATGAAGAAAGCACAGCAGATGAGGACGATGTTCCCGATGGGCCTGAGTGAAGATATCAGGGTCTCCACCACCAGCTTGAGGCCTGGAGCTCGGCTGATGACCCTGGACGAACACAGCAAAGGCGGGTCCCTGATCCCAGCCCGAAGCCCGTGCAGGCCCCGCCTGCCTCGGGCCGCGGCCCCGCGCCCCCTCCCCCCCCCCCCCCCGCCTCGCCCACCTCAGGGGCCGCAGCGTCCGCAGGAGCCGCAGCACGCGCAGGATGCCCAGGATCTTGGCGCCCCCGGCCGAGGCCATGGCTACGATGATGTCCACCAGGGACACCAGGACCAGCAGCCCATCCAGCACGTTCCAGCTGCTCTGCAGGTAGGCGTGACTGCCGGAGACCAGGCCCAGGGCCACCACCTGGGAGGCACAGGGGGGAGGAACGCAGGTGGGTGGGGCGTTCGAGGAGCACAGAGGCTGGGGGCTGCTGGGTGGGCAGGCGGGGATCCCCCCAGGCCTGGTACCTTCACCATCATCTCAGCCACGAAGATCGCCGTGAAGACGTAGTTGGAAACGCTGAGGAAGACGCGCTCCTGCAAGCACAGGGCGGTGGGACGGGCTGGTCGCGCCCCCTTGGACCCCCCCCAACTCCCCCAACTCCCTGGGCCCAGGAGGGCGCCTCACGGTGCTGCCTGGGTCGATGTCGGGCCTCTCTAGGGCGATGGTTATGCAGTTGAGGAAGATGAAGACCAGGACCACATGATCGAACATCTTGTGGGCGATGATCTTCTGGCAGGTGACCCGGAACCTGGACGGAGGGGCGGGGCCAGTGAGCCGCGGGGGAGGGCCCGAAGCAAGGCCCACGTGGTGGGGACCGCAGGGGGCGGAGTCGGTTCCACGCAGGCCCGCCCCGCAGCCGGCGCGCCCCGCCCCTCACCTGTTCTGTGGAGAGAAGAGGTACAGGGCCCAGGGCTCCCGGCTGCGACACCAGGCGGGCTTGTAGGGTTCCAGCACCTTGTGCAGGCGCAGGCAGCAACTCTGGGGGTGGAGGGGTACAGGTCCTCAGGGCCCCTCCCTGCCAGCCAGCCCCTGGGCTCCCAACTGGCCCACCTGGGACACTGAGACCCACATGGGGAGTCCATGGAGACCCCATCCCAAGCTGACCTCCATCTTGCGGAGCTTCCCTGGGCAAGGGGAGTGCCTCCCTGAGGGAGCCCTGCCCTCCTGCCCATCTGGCTACTCCCCTTGGCCGGAGGCCAGGCCCTGGGGCAAACCTGCTCTAGAGGTCCCCATGGAAGAGCTGTGGCCACGTAACCCGTTGAGCAAGGCTCAGCCAGTCCTGCTCCGCCCACCCCTGACCTGGGGCAGCCGAGACCCCACGCATCGCATGCCCCCAGTCCCTGTCTCTCCGTTCTGCTGTGGGGAACGGGTCCACAATGGGAGGGAGGTGTGAAGACGGGCCTTCACTCACATCCTCCACGTCGTCCTCGAACTCAGTGGGATCCTCCTTGTGGCTGTCGATGCGCAGGAAGAACTCGCCGGGCAGGGCCAGCACCTGCCCATTGCAGTCCTGGGACTTTGGGGGCAGCAGCGCAGCCGGCCGCGGGGGCCGCACATCCAGGCTGCTGTGGTGGTCCAGGGACTCAGCACGCCGCAGCGGGACGGGGCGTGTCTCTGGGGAGGCCCCTGCCCCGGGCCTGCCATCCTCCGCCTCCTCGTCTGTGCTGCCCTTGCCCTCCCCAGACAGCAGGGACTCACGTTCCCCACACTGGCTCCGCCGCTTGAGGCTGGGTGCGCGGCCCAGGCTGTTCCAGCTAGAGCGCCGGCTGCTCCAGGCACTGTTGGGGCCCCAGTGGGCGCAGGGCGAGCTTCGGAGGCTGGACTGCGTTGGGGGATAAGGAGTGAGCAGGGCCAGGGCCCCGAGTCCCCCCACATATCCCCGGGGCCCTGGCCACAGCGGCCATTCCTGACCAGCAGCATTCCTGTGAACACCGTGATGGCACCTGCAATGGATCGCCCCCTTGACTACACAGATGACTGTGTCAGGGGAGCACCCAGTGACCTGGCATTTCAGCATGTCCCTGTGGCACCAAGCCCATCCCCTGTGAGTTAGAGACACAGGCAGCCAATGTCTGGGGCCAAGATGGGCTGCAGCCGGCCACCTGCGGCCGCTGTGGGCTGGGGGCAGGCACAGGTGCTTATCCACGAGCCTGCGCCCAGTCTCGGGCCGGGCATCCTCACACAAGGCGCCAGTGGCCAGGGCGGGGGCCCACATCAGCGCTGAGCGGGCAGTGTCTGGGGTGTGTAAAGACAAACCAAGAGGCTGCGTCAGGGTCAGGGATCTGGCTCCGCTGCTTCATCCTCCCTCCTGTCACTCGCGTCCCCTTCCAGGGAACAGCTTGGGCTGGGCATCCCCACAGGTGCCTGTCCCCACCTCCCGGCTGGATGCGTCTGCTTGCTGGCTGCCCGCTGGCTGCCCAGGGCCTCCGCAGCAGGCACAGGAGATCCTGTCTCCACAGGGCACCCCTCCCCCTCCTCCGCCCACCCTCCCCGCCTTCAGAAGCAGCTTCTCAAGCATCCCTTGGGTCTGCAGGAAGCCCCGTGGCTTGGGCTCTGAGGGACACCTGCCCCGCTTCTGTCACGGCATCTTCCTTTCCCCTTGGACGTGCGCTCTGTGCCTGCCAGCCTTTAGCCTTCACTCCGGTCAGGAGACAAATTCATGGCCTGGCGTTCCGCTGGAGAGGACGGGGCCACGTGGTCCCGCGTCTGCTCTACGCGTTCCTGCGCCTGCTCTACGCGGGCTCCTTCTGCGAGAGCAGGAGCTCCCGGCCCCGTTTATAGAGACAGAGCGGTTGTCTCCGCTTGGGGACAGAGATTTGTGCAGTGTGACTAGGGAGTGTGTGGGGGCCCACACTCCTCCTGGGGAGAGGCCATGAAGACCCAGGTGAAGGGGGTGCCCTGAGGCCGGGGCAGGGAAGGGTCCCTACCAGCGACTTCTGGTCGCCCAGCTGGGGGTCCACAGAGCTGCTGCTGCCTCGCCGCGAGTCCAGGAGGCCGGGGGCCGGGTCCAGGTGCGGGGAGCTCTTGGGGGTGGGCATGGGTGTAGCCGCCGTGCACATGATGAGAGGAGGGGGCAGGCTGCCTCGGCCCTCTGGGTGCCCGTTGGGGGTCACAGCCAGTGAGTACATCTTCATCTCTGGAGGGAGAAGGGGATGCTCGCCCTGCGTGGCTTCCAGGAAGGGAATGCGCTGGCCCAGAGCCTGCCTGTGGGAGTCCCAGCTGTCCCAGTCCCACTGCCCACGCGCTCACCAGTGGCCCGGAGGTCTGAGAACTTATCAAAATCCTCCTCCAGGTGGGTGGACGTCTTGTCATCGTCTGTGTCGGACCTGTTGGCATCCCCCTGCGCCCCGCAGAGCGGGAGGCAGAGCGGAGTCCCCTTAGGTGGGAGCCATCTGTGCCCAGCATGCACAGGCGGACTCCCCCAGGGACAGCCGGGCCAGTCTGCAGGCAGGCGTGGCCGGGAGCGCTGGGCCTCTGAGTTACCACCGGGGTTGGGGGGGTGGTTGCAGGATGGAGCAAAGCCCCCTCTCTACAGTGGTCCGGGCGGGACTCCCACTCCTCCACCCTCCACCCCTCACCTCTGCCTGGAAGCCCTCCACCAGGATAGCCACCAGCAGGTTGAAGAGCACGTAGTTGCCGAAAGTCATCAGCGCCACGAAGTAGAGGGCAGCCCAGGAGGAGGTGGAGGCCATGCCGTTGTAGAGGACCACGTTCCAGTCCTCCTGGGTGAGGATCTGGGGGGAGGGGCCGTGAGGCAGGGAGTGCAGCCAAGTCCCAGTTGGTGGGTGGCAGGGGCTCAGCACGGTATCTCTGCAGCGCCGGCCTCAGACAGGCCCAGGCACACCCTTGGGGGCTGGCTGGAGCAGGATAGTGGCTCTCCTGGGGATCACTGTCCCGTCGGGGGACGCCTGCACACGGTTTACCTGGAACACAGTGACGATGGCCCACAGCAGGGAGTCAAAGTTCTTCCTGTCCGGGACCGTGTCTCCGGTGTCTGTCGTCAGGCTGAACTTGCAGCCAAAGAGGTGCATGCCCAGGATGCTGAGGGCAGGGCAGGGGTGTGTGAACTCAGGAGGGGTGCGGGGAGGCAGGCAGCAGTCACCTCCACACCTAGCGGCTGCTCCACCCCCGCTGGCCCGCCCCCAAGCCCTCCTGGCGCCCAGGGCCCGGCCTTCCCAGTGGTTGGCGTGAAGACGGAGCCCGGGGTGGGAGGGACCCGGGGTGCCCATCTCCCAGGCCAGCTGGCCAGCTGGCGACTCAGACGTCCCCGCGCAGGGCCGGGCTGCGCCCACCTGAAGATGAAGATGAAGAGCGTCAGCAGCATGCAGAAGGTGGCCACGTTGTCCACGGTCTTCATGAGCACCACCAGCTGCCGCCGCAGCGCCGGCAGGAAGCGCACCAGCTTCAGCACCCGCAGCAGCCGGAAGGTCCGCAGCACCGACAGCCCGCCATCCGCCTGCCCCACGATCTCCCACACGCTGTGGGCCGGCCGGGCCGGGGGTCAGCAGGGGCCCCTCCTTGTCCCGCGGCCTTGACCATACGGCCGAGAAGAGGCACGGCCGTATCCGGGAACCCAGGGGGCCAAGGGACCATGGCAGGATGGCCAAAGCCCGCTGGCTAACTGCCGGCCGCCGGGAGCTGCTGGAACTCGGGCTCTGGCCTTCCCCACCCTCCTCCTTCACAGACAGCTACCTCCCTCCCTGCTGGGGGGACCTCTGGACTCAGAGAGCCCTGCTTCCTCCTGGGGGAGGGTCACCCCAGATTTTCCCCCTCCTTTGTGTTGATCTGGCTGCAGCTGACGCCACCCAGGCGAGGTGGCCTTCCTTGCAGGGGCTGAGACCTGAGTGACCTCCGGCCAGGCGGCTGAGCGCCTACTCTGTTCCTGCAGGGAATGGCTCCCCCGTGTCTTAGCAACACCTGCCCGAGAAGCAGCGGACTATGTGCAGCTGCCAGCAGGGAGGGACGTGGCCCGTGACAGCTGGTGCCCGACTGGGGCTCAGCTCTGTGGGGCGGGGGGTAGGGGCGTTCGCCTGACCCCAGAACTTCCTGGGCCCCCGCAGTCCAGCTGGGAGGCAGGGGAGCACCTGATGACCACGATGATGCCGTCAAAGATGTTGTAGGGGTTGTGGATGTAGCCCAGCGGGCCACAGGCCAGTAGCTTCAGCAGCATCTCCAGGGCAAACATGCTGGTGAAGACGATGTTGCTGATCTCCAGGGCGCTGGTCAGCTCATCGGGCTGTGGGCGGCGGGGAGGCCGTCAGGGCCCCTCCACGGCTCCCACCCACCAGGGACGAGGCCTCCCTGCCACCAGGAATCCAGGAGCAGGCAAGGCTACATGCAGGCAGCACTGGGGGGCAACCTGACCTGGCTGCCCCCCGGGAGAAATTGGACCCGTGCTCTGACCCCGACTGTCCCCGGCTTCCCGGGAGCCCTGCTGGCCCAGCCCGGCAGCACGTCCAAGCTCCGGAGCAAGAACGGGCCATGGGAACTGAGCCCTGAGCATTCGCTCCCAGGTTCCAGGGTGGGCAAAGGGGACCCCAGGGTGCACAGGGCATGGGAGCCACCTCAGATCTGCTGCCGCAGTGTCTGGTGGCCTCACACACCCCTTCTGGGGGCAGAGACCACAGGGGCCTTTCTTACCGGGGACACGCTGGCTCACCTGTGTGTCCGCACTTGCACGTGTGTGTGCGTGCCCACCGCTAGCACCAACATTCCCACTCATGTGCTCGCCCAAGCACTTCCCAACATGGGGCCTGCCGCTTGCATACATGTGTGTACTCGTCATGTGCACACGCACACGAGAATGCGGGCGTATACGTGCACAGGTTTCTCCTTACCAGGGACTCCCCCGAAACCTCCCGGTCTCCCTGCCTCGACCTCCCTGTACCCCTGCCCCAGAAAGAGCCTCTCAACACGGGGCCACCACAGACTACTGCTGCTCAGATGTTCCCTGAGTTGTTTCAGAGTGAAAAACATCACTTAAACAACTGGAAAAGCCCCAGGAGTGGGACTCAAGGAACACCCATTTGGTCACTAAAAATGACCCAGCCTGGTCGCCAGAAACGACCCCCTCTCCCTGCCAAATCTGGCTACTGCCCCGCCCTGCTGTGGTCCCCGTCTGGGGCAGGGGCCAAAGAGGCCCAGTGTGCACGATCGAGAGCTTCTACGGCTGCTAGGGCACCAGAAATGACCCCAGCGCCTCCTCCTGGGGGCCAACCCATGCTCTGGCCTTTTGTGAGCATGCAGTGGTCCCACCCAGTGGTCCCAGCTTGTAGAAGGGGTGCCCCCTCTGCGAGAGCTAAGCCAGGAGCATCCCGTCCTCAGAAGCACCAGATGCCCTTGGCCCTGCTGCCTCTAGTCAGTGCTGGCACCCCGGACCCTGGGTCAGGAGGAAGCTCTACGCGGGAAGTGTGGCGCGTGTCCACACTCGCTATCGACAGAGCCCTGGCCCAAGGAGATGCGAGCATCTCTCAAACAATGGACAGAAACCTCCCGCGGCCAAGCACACCTGCCCCGACACAGGCCCTGCCCCGCCACCCCGCAGCCCTTCTGCAGGGTCCCACAGGAGCACGGGGTCCCCGGGGGGCACGAGGGCCATCCCAGCCCCTCCCTCACCTGCTCATGGTACTCCACGCCCATGCTCAGCGTGTTGGTGAGGATGGCCACCATGATGCCACGGTTGAAGTACTTGCTGTCCACGATGCGGCACAGCTTGCCACTGAAAGCGGCCCACGCGTGGCCGAGCCCACCCTGCTCGCCCGGGGCCGCCCGCCGCTGCGCCCGTGGCCGCGTGCTGCCCTGGCCCGGGGCGTCGGCCGCTGGGGGGGCCCGCATGGGGTCGCGGCGGTCCCCGTGCCGCACGTCCTGTGTGAACTCATACACTGCGTTGCCTTCTGAGCCTCCACTCTCAGAGTCGCTGAACTCGAGGTCCGGGTCGTCCAGGGCGCTGGCGCAATATGGACAGTCCTTCAGCTCGCAGGTCAGCGTGCCTGCCTGGGGGCTGGGCAGGGGGCAGGGCACGCTCAGGCCTGAGAGGTGGCTGGGGGCCCGGCCCAGTCCTGCGGGGAGAAGGGCACGGGCAGGGTCAGGCCACAGCCTGATGGGGCTCCTGTGGGGTACACCGGGCGCGCAGCTCGACCAGTAGCAGAGACGCTCTATCTGCCGGCAGCTGCGTTGTCTGTGGAAAAGGCACGCAAGTGCCATTCTCGTGCCCACATTGGACAGGTGTAACGAACGTCAATGCCCTATCTGTCCCAGCGTGTCTGAACCCTCACTGCTCCGATCCGAGGAATGCACACACCACCCAGGGCCCACCATACGGCTTCTTCATGCAAAGTTTCTGGAGCCAGAGGCGTGGCTCCCACCAACGGCCTGCCACGGCCTCCAGGTGCCACAGCTCCGGAGCCCTACAGGGTGGGCTGGGCTGCAGCACACACACTGTGGCGGGCTGGCCACACCCACCCACCTGCTCCTGATGCACTATGGCCCGCACCCCTGCACACCCCACCTGGGAACGCCTCTCGGTTGTGTGGGACCCAGTGTCCCTCCGACTGCTTGTCCGAGGAGGGTGCAGCTGAGCCCCACGTGGGGGAGACCAGGAGTGTACTGGGGCACACCTGGTCCCCTCCTAGACACTCGCAGGCTCTGGGACCTCAACGTTACCTTCTGTACCCCGCACCCCAGCATCTTAGCCTAGAAAAGGGAGCAGCCACTCCTCTAGAGTGACCAGCCACAGACACGGGCATGTAACCACTCCTGGGGCCTGGTGGGGCAACGGAGCACAGGCCTGGGGGTCTGATGGGGTTTATCAGTCTTGGAATTCTCCTATCCTTGTGAGGTTCGTGTCTCACTTGTACTGGGGCTTGCTGTAAGTGGAAGGAGACCTGGCGCCCTTTTCCAGACCAGCGGCATCAAAGCCCGAGATGCCCAGGCCTGCCCCCACCCCCTTCCCATGAAACCCAAAAGGAGAAAGGAAGACATCCCAAGAGTCCTGTCTCCTCACGGCTCACCCAGCCTGGGTCCCAACCTCCACCGCAAGTGGGGGGCTGGGTCCTTACCGTGTTCCCCAACCAAATGCTGGATCTTCTCGTAGGGGTCAGCACCCCTCAGGCTCAGGGGGCTGTGCTCTCCGGCTCTTGGAGGCCCGCCAGCCCGCTTCCCCGTGGGCCCGGGGCCGGTGCCACCTTTGCCGCCCCCAGCGGATGAGGGCAGGATTGTGGGGTAGTTCATGGCTCTCAGCCCCGTGGCCAGCTTGAGGTTGGCGGCAGCGGCGGCCGCAGTGGATGCCACCCGGGCCCTCTCCTGCGGCCCCTCCACATGGCAGTCTGCGTGGTACACGCTGTGCACTGACTCGGCATCGGGGGGCCCACAGCCCGGTGAGGGCGGTGAGGGCAAGGCCCCAGCCCGCACCAGCCGGGTGTCCCCGGGGCCGGGCTCAGGCCGGCGGGGGCTGCCGTGGCTGAAGTGGTAGTGGTGGTGGTGGTGGTGGTGGTGGTGGTACACCAGGTGGTGAACGGAGGCCGTGGGCCTGCCCGTCCGCCTTGGCCGCCGCCCGGGGCCCTGGCCATGCAGGCCGCTGCTGGGGTCCACCTTCTGGCGCCAGCGGCTCTGCCAGCGTGCATACAGACGCAGGCCGCGCCGCTTGACCTTGCGGCAGATGTGGCCCACATACTTGAGCAGCTCCTCGTAGCAGCTGCCCGGCTCGGAAAAGCTGGCCAGCGTGCTATCGTTGGAAAGGTAGCGCGCTCGCTGCTCCCGCATGAGCTGGTTCTCCCGCTGCTTGGTCTCCGAGAACTGCGTGGCGATCACCACCAGGCACAGATTGATCATGAAGAAGGAGCCCACCTGCGGCAGGCGGGCAGTGGTGAGCCCCCAGAGGCCGGCCGTGACCCGTCGCCCCGCCAACCTCTGACCAGGGAGCTGCGGAAGAGGGCGGGGCGGGTGACGGCCAGCAGGGCAGTGACCGAGTCCCTGAGGGAACAGAGCCCTACTGGGCGCTGCTTGTTCTCAGGGCTGGGGACACAGCTGGGAGCGTGGCTGGGTGGTCGCCCCACGATGCTGGGGTCCCCGCTGATGTGAAGCCGGAACCCAGCATCTGCCAAGGGCGGCTCAAGCTAAGTGCTCCTTGCCCATCAGCACGGCCCACATGTGAACAGGAGAGTGACACACGGGGGTGGGGGGGTGGGGAGAGACTATCCTTCCCATAATCTGTATAACTCGCCACCCCCACCCCTGACCCTGCAGCTTCACTTCCTCCAGGAGCATCACCAAGCAACACTTCTCTGCTCGTGCTCGTGATCAGAAACAAGGGGGCAGGACACCTCCCCATCTGTGTTCACAGCGGGGTCCTCGTAGACCCTGCCCGGGTCACCTCCAAGCCTGGAGGCCCACATACACTGTGGACGGCTGTACCTGGCGGGGGCACCTACGCTAGAGAGACCTATGTCTTCGGGGCAGCCTGCTCTATGAAGCACTGGGTCTGTAGGCCCATGAGCACTGGAGCAGTCTGGGAATCCCAGACACTGTCCTGCATCTCCTGCAGCCTCCAGACAGGACCCGGCTGTGGGAGGGCCAGGGGGGCTGTCCGAGGGCTCCTGGAGGTGGGCCTTCCCCAGCAACGCCATCCTGTTGGGGGCCAGGAAGAAGCCCCCCGCCGCCCCATGGGCAGCCCTGACCCTCTGCCACCCCGCCCTGCAGCTCGGCCAGCTTAGCGACCCTGAGCATCAGTGGAGGCTGGGAGGGTGGGCGTTGGGAAGGGGCACGAGAGTGCCCGCCGAAAGGGGACTTTGGCGGTCCGCGGCCAGCCGTCACGCTGCCAGGGCACCCCCACCCGCAAGCACTGGTGAGCACCCCGCCCAGCCCCCAGGACCTGCCCCATCGCCCGCACTCACGATGATGAGCAGAATGAAGTAGATGAAGTTGTAGAAGGAATGAGCGTCCATGACGTAGTACATTATGTCCACCCAGCCCTCCAGCGTGATCACCTGCGGGGGCAGGCGGCTACACACATGCACGGCCCCGGGAAGGCGGAGGGGCCTCCTCGCCAGTACCCCCGTGGCCCTGCACACGCAGTGCCCGCCCCCCCCTGCCCCGGCCCGGCTGATGGGGAACCTGAGGCTGGGCCCTTCACCGCAGAGCCAGGACCCACCTGGAAGATGGCGATCCAGGCGTAGCCAATGTTGTCGAAGTTGATGGCGCCGTTGTGGGGGTTGGAGCCCCCAGAGCGGCACACATTGTAATACTGGTTCCAGTTGATGCAGGCATTGTGGGCAGCACCGGTCGGGCCCTCGCGCTGCGGCTGCCCGTAGGCCTCCCAGCCCAGCGTGCACTCCACGCGCAGCTCCCGGCGGCTGGGGATGTGTGAGCACTTCTGCATGCCATTGTCTCGGCGAGAGGAGCAGATGAAGGGATTCTCCTCGCCCTCCTCTGTCTGGTAGTACGGCCGCAGGAAGGTGAGGTTGTTGTTTCTGTGGGCAGACGGCGGTCCCGGAGCCGCAGAGGGACGCAGAGACGAGAGAGACGGACAGAAGAGCAGAGAAACACGGGTGAGACAGGCAGCGACAAAAACAGCATGACAGGCAATCAGAAATGGTGAAACGAGCAGATTAACAGGGAAGTACCCAAAAGCACACGTAAAAACAAAGAAATGAAACAGATCCAGAAAAAAAAAACCCCAGCTAACAGTACTCTAAGAAAAGTGCGTTCCTAGAACCGGAACTGGAGGGAAGGAGCCTGAGGGGCTGGAGAAGTGGAGCATCTGGAGGCTGCACATCTAGGGGCCCAGCAGGAGCATCTGGGGTGGGGCTGTAGGAGAGGAGCCTACTGGGGGCGGGGCATCTGGGGGCGGGGGATGTAGGGGCCAGGCTGTAGGAGCGGAGCATCTGGGGTGGGGCTGTAGCGGGGGGGAATCTGGAGGCAGAGCATGTGGAGGCGGAGCATCTGGAGGCTGCGCATCTAGGGGCCGGGCAGGAGCATCTGGGGTGGGGCTGTAGGGGAGGAGCCTACTGGGGGCGGAGCATCTAGGGGCCAGGCTGGAGGCCTGCAGCACCTGGGGTGGGGCCAGGGGGGAGGAGCCTGCTGGGGGCAGACCCTGTTGGGGGCGGAACATCTAGGGGTGGGGCTGGAGGCATGCAGCATCTGGGGATCTGGGGTGGGGCCAGAGGGGAGGAGCCTTCTGGGGACGGAGCATCTACAGGTGGGACTGGAGGGGTGGAACATCTGGAGGCGGAGCATCTAGGGGCCGGGCTGGAGGCCTGGAGCATCTGGGGTGGGGCCGGAGGGGAAGAGCCTGCTGGGGGCAAGAGCCCACAGGGCCCCACACCTGGCAAAGGTGCTGTCCAGGAAGCAGCGGTTGCGCAGCAGGCCAGCCCACAGCTGGACGCCCACGATGCCGAAGATGAAGAAGACAAAGAAGCAGAGCAGGAGAACGTTCCCGAGCATGGGCAGTGTGTCCAGCAGCAGCGTGACCAGGATCCGCATGCCTGCAGGGGCAGGGAAAGAAGTCAGCACAGCGGAGCTCTCCCGGCGCTCCCGCTAGCCCACAACCCTACGGAGCGCCCTCAGCCCTCCTGCTTTTCACACATGGGATCAGCAACTCCGGGGAGAGCTTGCAGTGGTCCCCACACACTTGGCAGGCCCCAAGCCCCGTGACACCTGTGGATCAGACCTACGTGAAGGAAAGCAAGGCTGTGGGCCTAGAAGGTCTGGGGGCTGGTGGAGTCCAACAGCCCCAGCCTCGGGGCCACCAGGAGCTCAGGCTCTGGGCTGCCTCCAGCACTCAGGAGCCCGGGGTTGTACAACAAGTACGGGGTCCAAGGACATTTCTTCCCAGGCCCTGTGTGAATCGTGCTGGAGGCAAGTCCTGCCCTGGAGGGAGGGACCCCAAGGCAGGGGTGGTGTGCTGAGAGGCAGTGTTGAAGCCTGGGCACCTGGTGCTGGATACATGCAAATGAAATTGGGAGCCGGTGAGCTGAGCCCCATGTGGTCACAGGCCCCTACCCACGTGGGCCTGTCCCCTCCCAGACCTCAGCAAGGAGGACTGACTCCTCCCCCGGAACAAGCAAGGGCAGGGCTGAGGCACCAAACCGCACTCTGGGCAGGCAGGAGCGGGGTGCAGATGCCAAGGCCTTGGGGAGCAGCAACCTGGGGGGGGGGGTGCGACATGGCAGAACACGCCCATGCAGCCGCTGGCATGACCCTCAAAGGCAGTGCAGATGGGGAGCCTGAGGTTAGCCCAGCAGCACGGTGGGGAGCCCGGGCCCTGTGCAGACTGTCACTCCCCGACCCTGTCCGAGTTTGTTGTGTGCTTTCCAGAAAAAAGCAGCCAGTCCCCAGGAGCCCCCTGCGGTGAGTGGCGGGAGGCTTGCCGTCTACACCCCCTGCCCCCGCCCAGGGCTGGGGCCACCGCATCTAGGAGCAGCCCCAGCAGACCCTGGTGAGCTCTCTGCAGGGCCAGCGGGATGCGCAGGCCTGTCCTGGGGGAGGGTTACTCACTGGGCACACGGTTGATGGCGCGGAGGGGCCGCAGCACACGCACGGTCCGGATGGCCGAGAGGCTCACGTTGTGCCCATCCAGCGAGTACTCCATCATGCTGGCGGGTGGGCAGAGGAACAGGAAGGCTCGGGGGCTGGGGCCTGGACAGGGCCCCGGGGGCAGGGCTGAGCACCACCTTTCTCCAGAGCACCTTGCCAACTGAGGCCAGAGGGCCTGGTCCCTGTGCCTCCCTGGGGCCCCTTGCCACTCATGGACCATCTGCATCTGTTCCCCCCCTCCCTCACCGCTGGCCATGGGGCAGCGTCCTTCTCCCTGTCAGAGGCTGCACTGACCCCACCCCCAGCTGCCTCCCAGTACTGCCTCCACCGGATCCCTGCAGAGTGCACCTCCCCCTCCTGGTGGGACCCCGTTGCTAGCAGAGCCATGGGGAACAGGTGGCCCAGCCGGGCTTGGCCAGGCACGCCTGCCACCACGGGTCCAAGGGTCTCCTGGGCCAGCCCCGGCTCTTGGGGGGCAGGGGAGCATACCCCGCCATGACGATGAAGAAATCCAGCCTGTTCCACGTGTCCCCCAGGTAGCACTTCTGCCCGAAGAGCCCCAGGGCCACCATCTTGATGATCATCTCCACCGCGAAAAAGGCGAAGATGAAGTCGTCGAAAGCCTGGCGGGAGATGGAGCCTGAGCACTGTTCCTGCTGGCACTCCCCGGGGGCCGGCCCTGGCCTCCCCAGCGTCCCGGGCCCACCTCCAGGATGCTGCAGCGCTCTGACTGGCACTCGACGTCCTCGCAGGGCCGGAACATGCCCAGGGTCACGCAATTGAGCATGATGACCAGCATGCTGACGTGCTCGAACCACGTGGGCCGGCCGCTGAGTTAAGGATCAACGGTGGGGACGGGAGCGACCTGGGGAGCGTGGACCCAGGACCCACCCCAGCACCCTATCCGCTGGGCCTGCAGAGGCAGGGCCACAACCCTGGCCCCTGTGTGCTGCGCCGGCAACTCCCCGCCATGGGCCCCTGTCCTCCAGCCCCTGCTCCTCTGCCAGGCTCCCCCTGACACTGGCGCCCCAAGCTGAGGCCGGTCATTTAGGGAGTCCTCTCACGGGCTCCATCCAGCCTGGGCCCCCACGTGCTGTGGATGTGCACACACCGTGAAGGCAGCGAGAACACATCTTGGTGTTAACCCCCCCGTGACTCCAGCAGGCTGACAGGGCCCTGACCAAAGCTGCTGGGACGGGGAATGAGAGCTTTCAATCTGCTCAGTCACTGGGCGCGGGGGACCCACAGTCCTCCTGAACACCTGCACCAACGGGGACCCAGGAGGATACCTCCTCGCCCCCTCCCCAGCCCCCGGCCCCAGTCCCAGAGCCAAAGCTCCCCATGGTGACTGGCCCTGTCCAGGAGTCTCTGGCTGACAAGAGGACGTCCCCGTGGGGTGGGAGCCTCTGAAGCCAGCTCAGCAGGCAGTGCCGCTTCCCCACACACTCCGCACCCCTGCATCCCTGGTGTGGGGACCAGAGCCCCCCTGTGACCTCCTGGACCTCCCAGGAGCAGCCACCAGGGGGCGCTAGGGTTCCACACAGGCTGTACCGTGCCCTGGCCCAGGGTGGGCGTCTCTGGGAAGGGGTGCACCCAGCACTCCCACCCCAGTTGGTGCACTAGGGACTCGGGGCGACCTGTGCTGGGCCGGCTGGACCAGGCTGCGTGGGGAGCTGGGCGCCATGCAAACCCTGTGAATGTGGACAGGTATGCCCAGCGGCTGGCAGGACTTGTGGTATTCTGTGCAGCTCACACGCTGTCCCCACATCAGGATCTGGAAGCAGCCCATCCTCTTCCCTCTCTCCCCCAGCACCCCGATCCTGGGCAGAGGTGGGGCCAACACCGTCACTCCATTCCCACACCCACGCAGCCCCAGCCCTCAGCCCCCACCCAGGGGGCCTGGCTTGCCTGCCGGCGGGTGGGGATGCAAGGCCAGAGACCTGTGGCTGATGACTGCACCTGCAGTGCACCAGCAAGCCTCCACCAGGGCGTCTTGGGGCCCCCCTGCACAGACCAGGTCCCAGGCTGTCAAGGAGGGCTCAGGCTGCACCAACCCCCTAACCCTTTGTCCCTTAAAGGCTGCAGTCATAGCTCTAAGGAGGGACCATCTGTGTGTGTCACTGTGGGGGGGGTCCCCAGTATAGAATGGCTCAATAGGTCCTCCTACAAGGAGACAAACCTCCCACATCCCCATAAGGCCCAGCCGGGGAGCAGGAGGCTCTGGGTGGGTGATGGTCAGAGGGTGTGAGGGAGTGCGTCCCACCCCTGATACCCAGGTGGACGCATGTGCATGCCCCGCCTCCTTGCCCCTGGCCCGGAAGAAGCCCACCAGCTACCCTCAAGGCCCTAACCATCACTGCTACCCACCCTCACTACTGCAAGACCCGGAGCCACCGTTCGGGGTCCTGACAGAGGCAGGTGGGGATGAAAGGGGCAGGTACAGGCATCTCCTGGTCTAGGGGATGCCTGCAGGGGACCTGCCCCAGACCCCACAGCTACTGTCAGGCAAAGCTGAGGACCTCTGCCCTCGAAAGCAGAGCAGACCCAGGCCCTGGGCTCCACTAGGCCAGAACCCACAAGACTATTCAGCTCAAGGGCTGGGAGGGGCCCTCAATCCCCAAGACAAGCCACAAACCAGGGCCCTGTAACAGGAAAAGACCGCCCTGCTTGGGGTCCTACCTCCACATCTTCCCAAGCTGCCGACAAGTGAAGCCTGGGACCCACCAACTGTGGCTCCGACTCCGCGGGTCCTGTGGGTGTGGGCCCGCCTGCCCCACCCATGAGACACGCCTGGCAGGCTCAGTAGCCCTCCCTCCCTCAGTACCCCTCCCAGGTCCCCAGCGGGGAGGGCACGAGTGCAGGTTTATCCCAGAAGTAAGGCCACTACTAGAGTGACTGATGACCAAACCGGTCAGCACGAGCACAGCACCTCAGAAGTCCTCCATCCACCCCCAAGAGCTCTCACCCTTTGGGGTTTCTCTCCTAATGATAAAGCCTCCCCACAACCAGCCCAGACACACACCTGGGAGGAAATGACCCTAGGGTCCTGCACCTGAGCCCCAAGACCTTGCCTTGGTCTGTGTAGGGGTGGGTAAGGGTGCTCACGTGTACACACGGTTCTCCCGAGACCCCCCCAGAGCCACCATGCAGATGGCTGGGGGCTCCCCAGAGAAAAGAGTAGCGGGCCCAGGGGTCACTGCACACCAAGGCCACCCCCTCCCCCATCACACCTTAGCGGGCAGCCAAGGACAGGCAGGGCCAACCTGCTCCTCAACCAGAGCCCGGCGACTCCCAGAGACTTAATCACACAGATGGATTTTCTGGGTTTTAATTAAAAATCCTTTAGGTTTTGAACCAAATTCTACAAATTAGAGTCAGCTTCCACCAGGGTTCCAAGAAAGCCTCGGTGATGTACAGCCTGGAGGCGGTGGCCACACTGGCATAGGGAGGGGTCGAGTCCGACGCTGAGTGATACGGTCTCTGCCACAGGACCCCAGAGCACTGGCAGGCTCAGTCTGGCCGTGAGCCCCCTGACCTACATACTGCGACTCCCCTGGGCCTAGCCGGTCCAGCTCCAGGGAATTCCCGGGGCCTGGGCTGGGCCTGCACCACCACCCAGGCTGGTGGGGGGTGGCCTATCAATGAGAGACAGGGCTCAGACAGGCCTGATGAGAGGTCCCAGAGCCCCTCTCGGCATTGGGAACAAAGGTCCTGTCTGTTGGGGACCTCTCAAGGACCCTGCCCATGCTGTGGGCACACACCCTTCCAGCATACTCCCCATGGCCTGGCCTGATGCCAGCCTTTCCCACTGCCTCCCTCTCCTCCAGGTCTTCCTGGGCCTGGTGGGGCTAGCAGGTGTCCAGCCAACGCTGCGCCACCTTTGCACTCTCCCAATGGTGCCCACGGCCAGGCCTCTCTGAGCTGGGGTGGAGGGGGAGCCCAGTCCTGTCCTGACACTCTTGGTGCTGGAAGGACGGCCTCTCATGCCACCAGGGCTCCAATGCACCCCACAAAGACACCCCAAAACCAGGCCCAGCCGGGGAGGAGGTAGAGTCGGTAGAGTCGAGGACCGAGCCAGGTGACCGCTGTCCGTGGTGCTGAAGACATCCTGCCCCAGGCCCGCTGGGGGCTGGGGAGGAGGCTGTGGACGGGTCACCTGCTGAGCAGCCCCGAGGTGGGGGGAGTGGGGGGTGCTGCTCCCCCTGACCCAGGCTTCCCGGGGAACCACCCACCGATCCACGTGCCTCCTCAGACTGCCAGCTGGCTAAGCAAAGCACACCAACTGAGGCTTTGAAGACGGTGCAGGCCTGAGAGCACCCTCTCCCTCCTGTCCCTGGCTGTGGGCACTGGGTGGGGACGGCCAGGAAGTGGGGGTGACCGTGGCAGGCACAGTCATCTCTGCACAAAGGCGTCATCAGCTGGAAGCATGAGGCTGCTGGGCCTGGGCCTGGAAGCCAGAAGGGGCTCACAGACACTCAGCCCCCGTTTCAGCGGCTGTCAGCCCCTCACCAGCAGCTGTGCCAACAGGGAACCTGACGCTCTGGGAGGTCCCCCCCGGCCTGTAGGGCACAGGACTGTGTGGCTGAAGGGTGGTCCTGGACCTCTGAGCCGAATCCTCACTGATGGCCACCCAGCCCTGCTGGCTCAGGGCCCCCAGAACTGTGGAGTAGGCCATCTTCTCTCCCCCCTACCAGCTTGCAGCCTGGCCCGACAGTACCACTACCTACCCCTCACCCTGAGCCTCAGTTTCCCCAGCTGCAGCACAGGAGTGATGGTAGGTATCATCAGACGTGGAGGGGAGCGCCCAGCAGGCTCCAGGTCCCCCTCCCTCATCCTGACGGTGTCACTTCAGCTCCCTGGCTGGCTGCAGACATGAAGAAAAGGGACATTGTGTTTTCGACAGGGGTGCAGATGGGGAAGCAGGATACCTCTCCTTGAGGGGTGGACAACGGTGGGGAACACGGCTGTAAGGCTGTGGGGGGGTGGCCACAATGCAGGCTTCATGGGGACCAGGCCCTGACCGCGCAGGCTGGGCTCCCCGAGGGGCAGCCGTGAGCTCACAGGGACAGAGGGAAGATGAGAAAGCCCCAAACAGGCCAGCCCCACCTGCCGACCCCCAGAGCAATCTGCTCCACCAGCTAAGCTCCATTAGACCACATCCACAATAGCTTGGTGAGTGTCCCTGTGCCTGGGAAGGCAGTGGGGCACGTGCGGTGGGAAGGAGGGGACGCAAGGCAGGGTGGCCCACAGCCTTCAGACTCTCAGGCTGGCACCTGTCTCTTCCTCATGGCCTCGGCCCAGGTCAGGCCAGCAGCCTCCCCCACCTCCCTGTCGTCTACCCTGTACCCATGGCAGCCCCCCACTGCCAGGATCTACTGAGCACAGCCAAGAGGCAGCCCGGGGCCACCCTGATCCATTGCCCATCAGGAACACCGAGCCCAAACCGCCGACTCCAAGCCCTTGGGCACCAGCCTCTGACCTCGATGGGACTGGCAGTCTTCCTGTGTGGTGTGGATAAGGGGCCCCGACAGGCAGGGGAGGTGTGGGGATGAGCTTGGCCACTCCATACGCCTGCACCTGCCCTCAGATGCACAGTGGCCCCACACTCCGTGCCAAGGGCTCCCCCCCACCCCATGGACTGCTGGTGGGCAAACCCTTCCCGTTGGCTGCGCACACGAGGCCTGCTGCTCTCACCCCTGGCCCCCCAGCCTTCGATCTCTTGAGCATTCAACCTTGCTTTTGCAATTTGTTCAAGGAGAAAAGCCTGTGTTTGTTTACGGGGGAGAAAGCCCCTTCTGGAGGACAGAACAATCCTGGGTTACCAACAAGAAGACATCTGCGGTCCCCATTCAGCCAAGTGGACAGCTACAGACAGAACAGCTCTGGGGCGGGAAGGAACAGGCCCCATGGGACCCAGCCAGCTGCAGATCAAATCCTGGGGCCCAGCGGGCAGCACCGGAGATCCCCAGACCCGGCCAACCTCACAGAGCACAGCGTGGCCTTCCCCAGCCCGGGCCCCTCCCAGCCCCGCATCCGACGGCTGGGACAAGGGCAGTGCAGGGGACCTGGGGAAAGAACCCAAGGGCGCGTGTGGCCAGGCTGGTGAGCCCAGAAGTGCAGTCGACAACCAGGGAAGCTGAATGTCACGTCTCTGTGGTCGAGGGGGAGACTGCGGTGAGGGGCACAGAAACCCACCCTGGTTGGATGGAGTGGCGCACGGCCGCAGCGGGAGGCGTGCACAGAGAGAATCAACGTGCAGAGGCCCGGCTCCCTAGAACACAGGTGGACATACGTGCGCGAAGAGGCATGTGGAATGTCTGGGAAAAGCTCCCGTGGGGGGGAGGGGGAGGGTCACGGCTCCGTGCAGGGAGCAGGCGAGACAGGACCTGGGATCTACCCCGCCTCTGTCCTCTGGGCCTCTGCAGGCCACGTAGGACTGCCACAGTGAGGCGTCTCACTGCCCAGGCCCACACTGCGTGGCTGCCAACGTGGGGGAGGCCTGGGAAAGGCCCCCACCCACCAGGGCAGACACTCGGCCCCTTGCTCACGGTGGCGGGAGTCCACGGGCCTTCTGCTCTGTGCCTGGCTGGCAAGCCCCCCTCCCAATGTTGCCACAGCAACACGCTGGCAACAGCCTCCTCCCTGGCCCAGCATCTGAACAGGAAGCAGCATGTTCTTACCAGAGACCATTAACGACACGGCTCCTCCCAGACCCGCTCCTCTGCACCGTCAGGGACCCACTAGGCCTCTGTGAGCACCTCCAGGGAGCCCTCAAGGGAGGCATGCAAGATGGACAGCGGCTGAGCTGGGCAGCCGTGCCCTCTGGGGACGGCGGACTTGGCGGGCAGTTCCCCCTGCCCAGCCCACTGTCTGAGACCCTCCCAATGGCGCACCCCCACGTTCCTGCGCGGCTTGGCAGCACCCCCCCAGCACACCCAGAGGTGGAAACAGGTCCTCGGACACACATGCACACACACACACGTGTGTGTATACCCAGCAGCAGGGCTTGAGACCACCCCAACATCCACTAACGCACAGCAGCACGTAGTCCATCCACATGACACTGCTCTGCTGTGAGGAACGGCGTGTCGACACTCATGTGACCAGCTGACCCAGAGAACTGGATGCGCAGGGAGAAGCCAGGCGCACGAGAACAAGGCTGTAGGACCCAGAGTCTATGAAGCAGGACAGATAGACGCAGGCAGACCAGAGACCCATGGCTGCCAGGGGCAGGGGAGTGAGAGTTAATGGGACAAGCTCCCTTCGGGGTGATGGAATGTTCTGGAACTAGGGAGGACGGGAGCTTGCAAGACACTGTGAATGCACTCCCCTCCCCAGGACTGCTCACAGAGGACGTAAGAGTTTTATAGCTGGCGCAGGTCACCTCGGTGACCAGAACAGTCTGTGTTCATCCTGCTGGAGTCCCAGTCCCATCACTGCGGTCACTCACTCACAGGGCAGAGACACAGGCCCTACACTGGCGTGGGTGGGGGTCCCCTCCCGGCTCCCTGGACTCTCAGCCCCCCTGCAGGGCACAGCCATCCCCCGACTCGGGGCCACCGAGTCCTCCTCGGAGCCAGCACTCCTGAGTCCTCCTGGTGGCTCCCCACCATGAGTCCAGCTGCCCACAGGGAGGGCATCTGAGGACGCCTCCCACAGCTCCCAGTAGCCGGGGTGCTGGGGTCGGGGGGTCTGGCCACGGGAGAACCTTCGGTGGCAGCTACAGGCCAGGGACTAAGCCAGTGTCGCTCAGCCCCCACCCTGGGCCGTGAGCCCGGTTAACTCCTGTAACCTATAAACTGGGCCTGGCCCCACAGGGCACCCCTGGTCCTGGTGGAGCCCAAGCCTTCGGCCATACAACCCCGTGCCTCAGGAGGGTCCATGCCTGTGCAACTGCCAATGACGCCCCCAGCCTGAGGGCAACCGGCCCCCAGCTGGAGCCACAGGCAGGGGGCTGCTCCCTGGTATCAGCGCCCCATTCCCGTGGCAGCCTGGACTCCTGGGGCTGACTCCATCCCTGGAGCACAGAGGCCCCCTTGGGCAGAAGGTGTGGAGTGGAGACCTTTGTGGATCCTGCCCATTTCCCAGCCGCCTGAGGATCCCCTGAGGTCTTCAGACTTCTGCCCCAGACTGGGGGTTCGGGCACAGCCCCCCAGGGCAAATGGGCAAATGCCCTTGCTACTGGGCAGAGTTACAAACACTCCTGTTTACTTCACTAAGGATGCTACGGAGGGAGGCTCTTCCTGTCGCACCAGGCCTACCCAGGCTGGGATGTTCACCTGCCGTTGCGGGGCCTGGGGGCAGGGGGTCAGTCAATTGTACACCTGCTCACACACCGGGTCCCTGAAGAGCGGCACAGCATCGCTAGGGCCTGGATGCTTCTGCTGTAGAGGCTCCCCTGTACGTGGGACCCACCCTCGGGCCCAGCCAGCTGGTGTCCACACTGCAGGCAGCCACGGTGAGCGAGGATGCCAGCACGGCCTCAACAAGTGGTGGAAGAATCCCACGGCAGCTGCCCAGCTCCGCCAGGGGCCTGCCAAGTGGGCACACAGACGTGTCCACGGCTACACCCCTCTGTGGCAGCCTGGTGGCACGGTAACCTTTACCTGCCCCAGCATGCCCAGGCCACCGCCCACAGGGACACATTGACAGCCGTGCCAACTGCCTGGATGTCGGGAAGATGGGATGCTGGGCTCTGGGGGGAAGCAGGCACCCTCCCCTACAGCTGTGGACAGGGCTAGCCGTGCCAGACCTGCCACCGTGGGAGCAGCGGTTGTCCTCCAGCAGCTGCGGGAACCGACGGTGCCCACAGGGCTCCTGGAACAGGGCCTCTGTGCCACCAACCCCAATGCCCACACGGGCACTTAGTCCAGTTCCCCGGGGGGCCCTCTGTAAGGAGCAGGAAGCAGCCACTCCTGACCACGATGGAAGGAAGTCTCTCTCCTTCCCAAGCTTGCTGCCATGATGACCAGCTGCTGGAAAGGGGAGAAGTAGACTGTGGGAGGGGGATCCCCCAGCTCACACCCTCTACCAGTCCCACAGCTCAGCCCAGACCCTGGTGTCCAGACCCCTACCCCAGGGGCCACCACCCCAGGACTTTATCTGGGGGAAAAGGGTGCAGTCCAGAAGGTCCTGTCAGTGTCTGGGAAAAAGGGGGGGACAGGAGTGGGGTCCGGGGGACCAGGGGTCCCCACCAGGTGCAGGTGCAGGCACACTCTTCGGAAGTCACAAATGAAGGGCTTTCTCAGCCTCTCCCCACCACACAATGCTGGCTCTGCGCAAGGAAGGGCCTTGGTTGCCTGTGGCCGGCCCCCATTCATCCCCGCCGTGGGACACAGGACCGCTGCCCCTGGGGAAGCTGCCTGTCAAGAACTCCCTGGACGTGGCTCCCCCAGCATCCTAGTGACGGGATCTACCACGGCCCCTGGGGGGTGCAGCGGGACCCCATCCCCTCCCCACTCTGACACAGGGGCCAGCCTCTGTGCCGAGTCTGTCCCCCACAGCCTTTCCTAAATGATTCCCTCTGCTCGGAGGTCCAGCCTCCCCCCTGCTTGCCCTCTGGCCAGACTTTGCCACAGGGAACCCTCCTCCCCAACTCTGTCCCTGTCCCTGTCCCCCCACCACAGCCTAGGCCTGTGTGACTCATGCTCACTGGGCTCTGGCCGGGGTGGAGAGGCGGCATGGCTGGCCAAACATGGAGCTGTTTGTTCTCGGCCAGCGGCTCAGGGTCACATGGTGGGGGGTGGGGGGAGCGGCGGGGTGGGGGGAACGGGGAGTTCAGAGGGGCTGGGCCGTTCCTGGGAGAGCACCTCCACGGGAAAGCTGAGCGGCTACAAGCCCACTCCCCATGTGGGGATGCTCCCACTGCCAGAACATTCTTCCTCTGTTCTGAGAGCTGCTCCCGGTTGGCGACCTGGAGACTTTAGCCACCTCTGACACCAACCTACAGTGAACCCACTCCCTGGACCCCTGGGCCCCTCCACATCCCCCAGCAGAGCCCAGGGCCTGGGTATGTTGTCAGTGGCTCGAGGCACCGAGGCCCCTCCCGCCCACGTGATTTCTGAGCCAATCCAGCCACGGCCCTGTCCTGGCCCGAGTGGCACCTGCGTCCATCTGCCCCAAGAGGGGGTCACGGAGGGCAAGCAGGCCGGGCAGGGCCCTGGCAACCCAGACCCTGGCAGCGGCATGAGCCTGGGGCGTGTCTGGGCACGTGCGTGCGTACCTCTCGTCCCTGTGCACTGTGCACACCCTGTACACATACACCTGAGCGGGGCGGTGTATGCACAATGACACACGCACACAGCTTCCGGTGCTCGCCTTGAAAGGAGAGGGGCTGGTGGCTGACTCTTCTCCTGAAGGAAGAGCCCCCCACCCCCCGAACAACATGAAATGCTCCCTGACACAGACATCAAGGAGCCCGAGCACATGCCCACAGCTCCCTCTAATTGCACACAATTTTAAAGACCATGCTAATTAGGAAGAGTGCTAATGTCTCCACTTAGCTCTTAATAAAGAGCTTGATTTGGGAATTTTTTCCAAGGCATAATTGAGTGGAAAAGCACCCCATCCCACCTCCCACCACTGTACCTGCAGGGCGCCTGCCTGTGCTGGCCACGGACCCTCACAGGGACCCTGTCAGCCACTTGGTGGCAGCGTGCCCAAGCGCCTTGAGGGCCCACAACCCCCCTCGCCCAGAGATTTTCCTGTATGAAAATGGAGCTGTTTCATTCCACATTCTGATGGATCCCCAGGTCACAGCCCTGGCCTGCTTCCTGCTGGGGAAGCTGAGGGCCTGCCGGGCTCCCAGGACCTGGCCACCCCTTCAGGTTGGCTTTGTCCTGAATGCAGAAGGTCGGAAGGGCCGGCCTTGCCAGGTGAAGTCTTCCCCAAGACCCTGGAAGAGAAAGGCAAGGGCCAGGGCACAGAGCCAGGAGGGCCCCCCGGGGAAGAGGACAGACCGCCCGTGGGGACAGGCCTTCAGGGCCTGCTCTGGGCAAGAATTCTCCAGGCCAGGAATAGCAGCAGTCGGCCCACCGCACAGCTGCCCGAGGCCGGAATTAGCGACCCCGACCCTGGGGGACTGGACGGCCCCTCCTTGAGAACCCAGCCTGGAGGACGCCGTCGGCCCCACCCCCTATGGCAGGTCTGAGGGAAGCTGGAGGAGCTCCTGCTGCCAGAGAACCAGGCCCCGAGGACTGGAGCCAGGGAGGCCCAGTCCCTCACAGTCTTGCCCATGCCGGCACACACGGCAACCGTGGCAGGAACACGCTACCCTGTATACATGGGAGCCTGGCTCACCCCACAGGTAGGCAAGGGGGCCCCGCAGCAGGGCTGTTCCCACACCCGTCTCCAACACCAGCTGCCCCCCTCCCCCCGCCCTGGGAAATCCCAGCCTCCCAAGTGTCGCCTGGCACCTGGGTACTGAGGGGACGGGCCTTCTGGTCACGCCTGGCCACCTGCTCTCTCGTGGCCCACGGGGGCACCGCAGCCCAAGCTTCCTGCTGGGAGGGGGGACCCCCAAACCTCCTGGCTGAGATCGGGGATGCTGGAGTCCATGCCCCACCCACCCACACGACACACGCGCACAGGGCTCCTTCCCAAACTTTCGGGTGGGTAAGAATCCCCAGGGTGCTGGGCAGAAATGCAGCCCCTGCCCCAGGCACAGGAGGGCCACCTGGGGGCCCCGAGGGCAGGGCGCTCGGACCACTCTGGCTGGTCAAAGTAGCCTGCCAGTCTCGGGGGCCACGCGCCCTCCACAGCCGGCTGCTGCTCTGAGATTCACCCACCACCACCACTGGGCGCTGCCGTCCCGCCAGGCCCCTGAGGCAGCAGCCGCCCCATCGGATGGGGCCTGCCCTCCTGCGGGCTGAGAGCTGCTGGGCAGGGGCCCCGGGACTGCCTCGAGGAGGACGCTTCAGCAGAGCCCAAGGCTGGGTGGGTGGAGGCCTCACCACCGGCAGAGGGGGCAGCATCTAGAAACTTCTGGATAAGTCCCGGGCACTGGGGGCCCCCCAGAGCAGCTCCAGCCCTCACTGGCTCCCAAGGGATGAATGTCCAACAGACACCAGGCACAGGGGCTGCAGTCCTGCGGGCCCCACCAGCACCATGTCCCCCGCACTGTGGGAATCCGCCCCAACCAAGACAGAGGCTCAGGCTGACCGCAGGAGCCACAATTAAAGCGGGACACCCTGCCCCCACCCAACCTGAGATGTAGCTAGGTTGCCTTCCACTCTGAGAAGCCGATGGCCAGAGACACTCGGGGTCGGGGCACTGGTGGTAGATGGTAACATGGGGCTTTCAGATGCCTGCGCTAGACTGGGGCCAGAGGAGGCGGCAGCAGAGGCCAGAGAACCCCTCACCGAGAGCTGCAGGTGTCCCACACAGACCCCCAGATGCCCCAGCTCTGCTCTTCCTCCCTGCAAGGGCGCTGGCCATCCACACCCACACGCAGTCCAGACCCGCCCGTGAGGCAGCTGTAGGATCTTCTGGAAAGGCTCTGGAGCCCACGGGTTCCTACGGCCCCCATTTTACACACGGACACCAGAAGGCCCAAGAGAAGCAAGCTCCTGCTTGTGCGGTAAGTTCAAGGCCCATGGGGCACCTCTCCCGGCCCTTGGAGAGCACATTGCCCCCAAGCAGACCCCCACTGGTGCTGAGACCAGCCCCTCGGGAAGGCCTGGGCAGCCCCCACACACCCCACAGGGAGCTGCCTACTCCGGCCGGCCCAGCCCCGTCGGGACCCCAGAGGCCATCTGGCTCTGCCCCCAGGTTATTAATAGCAGTGACATTTGAAAAGGACGGCCCAGAACCTCAGATGTTGGGTTTCAACTTGAAAGCTGCAGGACTGAGCTCAGCACCCGGTGCTGCTGTCCCCAGTGCCTCAAGGGCCCCCGGGGCCCCCGCCGAGCCCGGCCTGACCCCTGGCCCTGACATTTACACAGGGCCGCCCCTGCCAGCATCCTTGGAGCGCCTGCCCACAGCTCAGGGCCAACACCGTCCCTCTGACCACGGCGGAACGCACAGAACATGACACGGAACTCACCGTGGCTCGGTGTCCTGCGCATGGACCTCCAGTACGAGAGCCCCCCGCCCGGCCCAAGCAGAGGCGGGGGCAGGACTCGCTCATGTGAGGAATCCTGGGGTCCAGGCACAGAGTTCGCAGTGCCAGGCCTGAGGGGATTCCGCCCCCCTGCACCCGGACCACAGGCCCCTTCCCTGCTCAGCCACCAGCGATGAGGCACTCCCTCCCAGCCCTGTCCCCCAGACCCTGCTGCCACGGGCTGAACTGTGATCCCCCAGATTCCTCCGCAGGAACCCTAACCCCCAGGACCTCAGAACATGTCTGCGTTTGGTAATGGGTCTTGAAGTGATTTAGGTAAACTGAGGTCAGTAGGGTGGGCCCCATCCCCTCTGACTAGCATCCTCACGAGGGCCGAGGGGATGCCCAGGAGGACCTGGCCCAGCCACGCCCGGACCTCAGCCTCACCGTCCTCCAGCCCTGGCAGGAACACACGCACTCCGTGGTGTCTGACACAGAAGCTGTGAGCAAAGACAGGGGCCAGCACACCCCTGGGGGCAGGTGTGGCCCTAACGCCCCGTCCCCACTGAGCTCCAGAAATTGGTGGTGGCCTGCTGCCCAGACGGACGGCGGACACGTTCAATCCCTGAGCTTTCTGTGAACATCTCCCAGATACAGGCTTGGCCCGATCTGGCCCGAGGGGTGCCACTCCAGCAGCAGCCGGGTCCTGCCAGTCGGGCGTGGTAGGAAGAGCTCCTCCCTCCCCCACACCGGGGCCATGGACCCAGTGGCTTGGCTCTGAGCTCTGCCCAGGGGCAGGCTCCCCATGCTGCCTGACAGCAGGGTGACTGGCTGCCAACCCTGTGGGGACAGGCACTCCCCCAGAACCCAGTGGGCTGGACCAGGCACCACCCCCTAAACGGCCACCAGGATGTCCCTGAGGCAACGGCAGCCCAAGGCCACGGGCAGACAGAGGACCCTGAGGCAGAGCCCAGGCTGTCAAAGTGGAGAGGGCAGGAGGAGCTGGTGGGAGATGGAGGCCCAGCGGCTGCCGACACAGGTGTGGGTACCTGCTCAGATGGGCCACCTACAGTGCGCCGTCTGCCTTCTGCCTGGGAACACTCTATGCTTGCTTCAGAAGCCACAGAGAGCACCTCGACCTCCCTCACTGAGCACCTACTGTGTATTGGGCCTGCTCTGGGTCCCTGGACAGGAGTAAGCACGCGAGGGCCCGCATTCAGGGAGCCAGCCAGAGGACGGTAAGAAACGGGTGACGTGTCCGGCAAGAACATCAGTGCGGTGAGAACTGCTCCAGGCCTAAGTGAGGGGACGGAAGAGCCTCTGGTCTGGGCGAAGGCCCGGCAGCGGGAGCAGGGACAGGACGACCTGCGGGGGGGCAGAGCCAGGGCCAGTGATGGGGCTGTGCCCTGAGTTCACGTGACAAGCCCACTCCTCACCCCTGTGCAGCACTGGACAGGACAGGGTCCTTGGGACTGCCTGCCCCACACCTGGGGACTCCTGGGGGTGAGGAGTCTCCTGGGCCTCTCAGAGCCCACCCTGCTCAACCCTCAAGGCAGAACAGAGCCTCAGGAAAACCCTGTGCACCGTAGGCTTTACTTAGTAGGTACACCTGTGCGCACAGTAGGCCCTCAGATCACGAGCGGCTTGGGCTCAGGTCTGTGTGCACACCGAGATAGCGGTGGATCGTACACACAGTAGGGCCTCAGCCCAGCAGGGACTACAGATACAGGCTTCTGCACACAGTAGGGCTTCACCTTCCAGGAGTCATGCCCCCAGGAAAGCCTCCTTGGAAAGGTGCACCTGCGCCCCTGGTGCCCTGGGCCCCAGCCTCCCTGCATCCAGCTGACAGCCCAGCCCACCGGCCCACTAGCCCCAACCGCAGGGGGGCCCTGGGGAGTCTCGCAGCCATGCAGCCTGCCGGTCGGCCTAGCCTGGCTCCCCTCCAGCCGCCCGAGTCCGAGCTGATCCCCTAATAACTCGATCCATTATGTTGGAGTAGAGTTCCTGGAAACCGGCAGGAAAGGGGAGGCTTCTGTGAATCATCCGAGCGATTTTTTTTAAACCAACAATGGGGCGCCTCTCCCCTCCCTAGGGCAACAGGCTGCCCACGCTTGCTGCTGTCCCCCCACTGCTGGTCAGGCGGCACCGTGCACCCTGAGGGGTGGGGGTCACGAGTACCGATGGACCCCAGGGGCCTGGGCAGAGCAGCAACCCCCTCCAGAGCTCACGGCCCCATCCTTCCCACCTCCAGCTTGGCCGAGGCATGGCTTCTCCCCCATCCCACCGCCCCGAGGTCAGCCTGGCTGGGGGTCAGGCTGCCCACCAGCAGAGAGATCTGCTAGCGTCTGTGAGCAAAATTCCATCCAGCCGCCCACGAGCGCTATTCCCCTGTCCTGGGGTCCGGTCCCCACCAAAGTAATGGCTCCAAGAAGGAATGGGGTCAAAAGGAAGGAGGAGATTCTGGAGCTCAGAGTGACCCACACAGACCACGGGCCTGACTGCCCAGTGTCAGGGCGAACTGTGGCTCCCAGTGCCTGGTCCAGGGCAGGCAGTCAGGCCCCTGGGAACTCCGTGTGTGTGTTCTCAGGGACCGCGGATCCCCTTCCCCCAGACGACGGGGAGCCACATCCACCCCACAAGATGCCACGTGAAAGGCGAGGCAGGCGAGCAGCCTCCCCACAGCTTCCTGACCTGACCCCACAAGCAGCAGGAAGGGGCCCGGTCCGTCCGCGGGAGCGGGCCGGTGGGACTCGCCGAACTGTGAATGCCCCCTCCTCACTCAGCCTCCGTGTTGCTACAGAAAAAAGGCGGACACGGAGTGGGTTCATTACCACCCAAGGACGGCCAGGCCTGCTGTCCTCCAGTCCTAGTGAGGAGAATGGCAAGACGCACTCCCAGGGCCGTCCGTCCTCTGTCCCCCGCGGCCCGGGCACTCCGCACATGGGGCTCGCAGGCCACCAGCAAGCACGCTCCAGCACCCCAGCCCAAGTTACCCTGAGCCAGAGGCTCCCGCGCCCTGAAGGACATCCCCCCGTTGCCCAGGGACCCCCTGACGGTGAGCAGTCCCTGCACTCAGAGTCCTGACTAGTCTCTCGAACCACCAGGCCACGATTTGCCGCCAACACCCACTGGGACACATGCACCTCTGGGCCCTTCCGGCCACACCAAGGGGTCCCCACGCCCCTGACGCGGCACGAGACTCACCCTCCCGCATCTGCCCAGGCCCTGTGGGGCTGGGGCTGCGGATGGCCGGGGGCGGGGGGAGCACCGGCCACAGCAGAGGGCCACGCGTCTCCTGGCTGTCGGAAGCCGGCACTTTCGTGACAAATCCCACAATTAGGGAAATCCCCGGGCTCAGAAGAGCTGGGGCATGCGGTCACCTGTTGTGCCCACATCCTGGGGTTCCCTCTGCCCATCATGGGGCGTGCTGCCTGGGGGAGGGGGGCCCGGCCCTCTTGGTGCGGGGGTCTGGGGAGGAGCAGGCGGAACCCGGGGACGCCGAACTCCAGGGGGAATGTGAGAGCTGTTCCCGTCGGACACAGAAGGCACGTTCCGGAGAAGCCTTTGACACCCGCAGCTCTCCTGCACGTATCTGGAAGCTTCTGTGAAGGGGTGAAGGGGAGGCTCCAGAGGGTGTGGGTCTGCAGCATGGCTCCACGGGGGTGCAGAGGCTCGGGCAGGCTGGACCTCAGGATGGCGGCCATGGGGTCGGGGGAACATCAGGCAGCCTGAGACTGATCCCACACAGCCTGGCTGGCTTTCCCAGGGACAGAGTGTCACCAAGCCCCCACCCCGGTTCTGGCCTGGCCTTCGTACCCCCCTGCTGGCCCGCTGGAACGCCCCCCATAGCTGCAGGCCCCCAACTTCCAGAGGCGCCACCCCCAAGGAGTGGGGCTGCCCAAAAGGGTAACATGTGGATCCCAGAACGCACGGCTGGAGAATGGGGGGGCGTGCGCCAGTGCGGGGGGGTGGGGCACACAGTGACGCAGGCTTGGGGTGGGACCAGAATAGGGCAGCCAGGGCTGGGTCAGGGTGATGAGGGTTGGGAGCACCAGGGCAGGGGTGAGGGGGCAGAGTAGGCTTGGGGATGTCCCCTAGCCGGCCCAGCCTGGGGGCCCCGGGGCGTGGTCTCCCCGGGGCTGTGCCCCAAGACGCAGCTTCCCAGCCCAGAGGGACAACACGCTGTGTAGCTGTGAGGGATCCCTGAGCCCCAAGCCCTGTGGTTGGGAGTTAGGACGGGGGACGCCCCTGAGGCAAGGAGTGGAGGGGCAGCCCACAGAAGGAGGAGATCGAGGTGTTCACCCCACCCCCGCTGAGCACTCCTGCAGAGCAGGTGCTGGGAGGGGGCGTCAGAAAGGCTACCAGGAAGCCAGCAGGCCACAGGCAGAGACGCACGGAGTCGGAGTCAGAGAGACAACATTGATCCCAAGGCAGCCTCGGGGGAGCTCGGCTTGGGGGAGTGGCTGAGACGCTTTCAACCACCTGGTCCCTAACCCTCCCTCCCCGAATCCCTCTTTTACGGTAAAACTCCCAGCTGAGGGGGAACAGCCCAGCCCAGCCTGGCTGCCAGATTTCTCAGAACTCCCTGGTCCCACGAGCCCGCCCCCACCCCCACCCAGCTCCTGGACTGCTGGCCACAGCCACGGGATCCGAAAAGGCTGGAGAGTGTGCAGAAGGGTCTCCCCTCTTGGGGAGCAGGTGGCATGGGGCTGACCAGATGGAAACACATGGGGGCAGAGGGCTGGATCTCGAGGTGAGGTCCCCCCTCCCATGCCCACCAGGCAGCTGGAGCGTGCTGGAGGCGGGAGGCGCCCTTGGTGGCGGGGCGGGGGGGGGGGCACCGTCTCTTCCCGGGCCCAGCCTCCAGAACTCTTCAGATAAACAGTCTAAATTAGGAATTAAAACATCCCTTGTTCCCACCAGCCGGCAGGCCGTATTTCAAACGTGCAGGAAACACGCCTGCTGCCTCAAGCCCCAGACTTCCCAGCCAGAGAACTCTGCAAGATCTCCCAGCAGAGATGAAGGGGCGTGGATGGGGTCCCGGGCCCCTGCTAACACCGCGCTCCAGCTGCCCTGCCTAGACCTGCCGCCAGCCCCTGAGAAGACAGGAGCGGGTACGGAGCCCTACCATGGGGCTTCTCCCGCTGCCCCAGGCCACGCGGCAGGCGTGGGGAGCCCCGTGACCATCTGTGAAGGGGATGTTGGGAGGAAGCACCCTCCCGACGGCCCCCTCCCTGCCCAGAGGAAGGCCTGGTGGGCACAGGGCAATGATTCCCACCCTCAGGCACTGGCTGGGACTCAGTGTGGGGCAGACTGTGGGGACCCTTCCTCCCTGAGCTCCAACCCAAGACTCCCCTGACCGAGGCTTCCTGCCCACCCTGCTCCCAGTGGGGCCTGGCAGGGCTCAAGCCTGGAACAGGATGCAGCTCTGAGACAGAGGGTGGTCTGGGGTGGACTTCCAGGCATCAGTCAACAGAACGGAGGGGCTCGCCCTGGAATTCCAGACGCTAGGCCCAGCATGTGGGGCTGTCTGCTATGCCATGAGTTAGCAGGTGGCCCCGGGGTCAGGCTGGGACCACGGGGGCTAGTCCAGGGGTAGCCACCTTCCCTGGGGAGGCGTCCTCGGAGAGGACTTGGAACCAAGGCAGAGGTGGGAGAAGGCGGCATGTCAGGAACGGGGGGCACAGAGGCAGGGAGGGAGGCTGCACCAGAGGCTGGGTCCCTCTCAGAGCCTCCTGCCCAACACAGCCACTGCCTAACTGCTGCTGGGGCAGGGGTGTGTCCTCTCCTAACTCTCCCGCAGCACCCCAGGCAGGGCACTGGCCAGGCATGGGGCCCCTGCCCCTGCGCCTCTCAGGCTGTCCCCCCCCACACACACCCCTGTCAATCCCAGCCACAATGAGCATGGCGACAGTGAGAGGGACGCTGTCTGACCCACAGAATCCCGGTGGCGGGAGGGGACACCAGGGTCTGGCTCCAAACACCACCCAGCTGCCTCGGGCCGGGAGGGTCACCAAACCCCAGGAGACACACATTCACACGGCCCCTCTCCCCATGTCCGCTTAGACACTCTGGCCCCCAAGGAGTCACGGCTGCCCGGCCCTTCCGCCTGTGATCAACGTCTCTGTGAGCAAGTTGAGGCTGACCTTCCTCCAGGAAGGAGACCAGGCAGCGCTGAGAAGCCGGACCAGACCAGGGTGGCCGCCGACCAGCCGTGCAGATATCGGGCTCGCAACAGCAGTGAGTGGCGCAGAGCACATGGCCAGAAGGGGCCCCATGGTGACACGTGCAGGGTGGCCAGGGGCCCCCCGGGGGCACCCACCCTCTGATGTAACAGCTGCCCTCAGCCCGTGATGTCAGCCTAGGTAGGGGACACCCTGAGGCTCAGACACATCGCAGATGGGGACAGGGCCCATGAGACTTCAGGCCTCCGTGTCCCATCAGCACGGCCCCTCTGCCCACCAGCTGCTCATCCGAGGACCAAACCCCACTCCCCCAGCCGCAACTCTGCAGCCCATCACTGCCCCTAGGACAAGACCCCAATCTCCTCTCCTCTCAGACAGATGTCCCACGACTCCCGGTCGGGCCAGCCTGAGAAAGGTCGAGGCCGGGCCTGGCAGGACCTGGAGACTCAGATGCGGCCAAGGGTCCAGGAGCTCCAACAGCAACGTGGGGAGCAGAGACCTCGGCCCGGGATCACTGCCCAGCAACCCACCTCCCTCCCTTCTCTGGCCCCCACTCCCCAGCTCTGCAACCCCAATGTCAGATCACTCTGCCATCTGGAATTACCTAGAACCTTCCGCACATCCTCCCTGCTGTCCTGAGCACCCCTGAGCCATCAGCCCCGGGCCCCAGGGCAGAAGGAGCGCCGGAGGCAGGTGGAGGCAGGCGGGGAGCTCTCCGGGACTGAGACTCCCGCCTGGGCTTACCTCCACATGCTGCCTGGGGCACGGGGGCTCCAGGGGATACAGGCCGCCTCCTCCCTCTACCAAGGTCAGCAGGGCCCTGCGAGGGTGCTCTCGACGGAAGGAAGCCCTGGGCCAGGCCACAGGAAGGGGGTGGGTTTACTAGCAGGGGTGTGAGACCAACTGTTGCCCCAGGGAGCCCCATATCGGGCCTGCTGCCCAGACGCTCACTGGCCAGGGGCCGTTCCTGGGGGGCCCCACGGCGGGCTGCAGACGCTAGACGGAGGAGGTGTGGCTGGAAGAGCCCACGTGGGCCAGGAACCCTGCTTGGTGCTCCACGAGGCTCAGGGAGACCAGGGAGCCCCAGAGCTGATCCAGGACCATTGGGGGCGCTGGGGAGCAGCCCTCCCCAGAAACCTCCCAGGCCAGAACCCTCAGAGAAAGACTATGCTTGGAAAGGAATGTTCTGAATGGACAACAAGAAGTTTGGGTAAAATGGGCCTAAGCGTCCCTGACATCCTTGTGACAGGGGGAAGACACAGACACGCACTTGGAGTGAGCACTTGAGGACACAGGGAACAGCTGGCCCCGTCCAGGCCTGGGTCTCGGATGCCCCGCGTCCAGAACTGGGAGACGACACACTCTGTGCTATGCTGTGGGCTGGGGTCCTCTATCACACGGCCCAAGCCCATGCACACAGAGACAAGGCAGCACCACAGCAAGGGAGTCAGGAGGGGGTACCCCCAGTGGCTCCCTGAGCTGCCCTCAGAGCTCACCCGCAGCGGGGGAGGGGCTCGCAGGGGAGTCAAGTCAGGGCCCACGAAACACAACGGGCACCGCCCTGACGGAGTCCCCCCTTCCTACCAGAGCTGTGTGGAGACAGCCTCCTCTAGGAAGCCCTCCCTGAACCATCACATCTCCTATGGGGACAACTGCACAGAGCCACATGCCTCCCCACCTTGCACCCGCTCAGGCAGCCAGAGGGTGTCCCAGAGCAACTGCTGAAGGAGCCCACACCCTCAAGTCAGGAGCCTCCCCACCAGGCTGGCCCTGTCCGAGAGCCGGGCCTGGGCAGGCGGCCAGACTACCGACAGCAGGGTCTACCTGCCCCAGATGCCTAAGCTCTGGCCTTGGCACACTCGCAGGCGGGAAGCAAGTCGGGGACCAGGCCACGCACCACCGTCGCCCCCCACGCGGAGGCCCCAGCGTCAGAGCCGGCTGAGCCGACACAGTGGTCCCGCCCACGCCTCCTGGCTGTCAGCGTGGACTGGGGGTTGCCGGAAAGCACCTGGCCTTGAAGGGATCTCACCACCTCTCAGGGTACAGGTGTCCACGCTCCTTCTAGAATGTTCTCCCAAACCAAGCCTAGGCCACACGGAGGCCTGGGTGCTGGCCCCGGGGCCCCAGCCAGCTCCGATGGCCCTGAGGACACACTGCTCCCCCACTCGGCATTTACCGACCCCCACTCTGGGCCAGCCCGCCCCGCACAGTACGTGCGGCGAGCCCAGCAGCAAACGGACCCTCCACAGCCTCTCTTTCCAGCAAACACCCGGACCGGGGGCCTCTGTTTCCCGCAGCTGCGGGTCTGCACGTGTGGCCTGCGGAGGAAGGAGGGAGGGCCGGCTGCTCGCTGAGATGGGTGTCTGGGGAGGCTGGGGGCCGAGGGGGCTCCATTCTGGGAGCAGCCCTGCACTCGCTAAATTGCTTTATGTAAGTGGGGCCAGGCCAGGAAACCAGGAGCCCAGCTGGGGATTAGTGACAGGCGTTGCCACGGCAACCTGATTAGTGGGAAACATGTCGTCTTTGGGAGTGCTGCTCAGCAAAGGTAAAAGGAACCCCAGAGATTCATTAGCAACAGGTTCCCATGGCAACCGCTCCAAGCTCATTAATAATTTTTTTCTTATTCCAAGTGTGGGTGTTGAAATTCTCCAGAGAGCTGATGAAGGAACGGATGCCGGACAGACAGACACGCACACGCGTGTGCACGCACACGCCTGTTCTTCCCACCTGCCACCAGCCCCACCCCACCCCACCCCGAGATCCGCACAGCACATGCCTCGCCCCACCTGGCTGGCCCCGGGTTTCCGACGGCCCCGACCTGCCTGGATGGCCCCCAACAGGGCAGCCCGATCAGAAGGGCCGCTCTGACCCGGGGGGGCGGCCAAGACCACCTCCGCGGGGACACCCCAAAGTGTGTGCAGGAAGGGAGGCGGGGAGGGGCCCGTTCACGCTGCATCAGGCTGGGCGTCGTGCCCGCTGCTCCCCGGCTGCCTCTTCCGGGACGACCGCCAGCGCCCCCACAGAGCTCCGCAGAGACCCCACGTGCGGTGGGGCTGGGGCTCGACAAGCAGACTCCACCTTGGGAACACGCCAGCAGGTCCTAGCACAGCTGCCTCTGCACAGCAAGTCTGCTCTCAGGTGCGCACCCACGAGAACTGACATCAGGGCCACACGGTGACCATGCCGCCAGTCTGCTCTGGTGCTGCACAGGCCAGAAGAGCGGGAGAGCTGACATGCCCACAGACGAACACGCACGGTCTGTCCACACAGCGGGGTGGGGCTCAGCCACAAAGGGAATGGAGCCCTGACAGATGCTACGGCGTGGCCCCAGCTGGAGGATGCGACGTTCAGAGGCCACAGGCAAAGAGCCATGTGGCGTGGGATCCCATTTCTAGGAAACACCCAGAAGAGGCAGATCCAGGGACGCAACGAGATCAGGGGCGCCAGGGCAGGGGCTGGGGTCTCTCTTGGGGGACGAGAACGTTCCAGAGTTAACGGTGAGGGCCGTACAGCTCTGCGGGCTGTAAAAACCAGGCAATTGTGTGCTTTCTGCATGAGTCGTGCGAGGACACATCCGTGACAGCACAAGCGAGCGTGTGCTCGGAGTTCCAGAGGCCGCGCAGGGACCCACACTGGGCCACACTTTCCCGTCGGGACACAGGACTCTGGTCCTGCACGCCCCTGGGCCGACACCAAGACAGGGGCTCCCCACAGTGAACAGGGCAACTGCTTGCCTCCACCCCCCCGCCCCCGGGTCGGCGGGAACCGGCGACCAACCCGTGGGGCGTGCACACCTGCTGCCCGCTGGAACGTGACCCAGAGCCCGGCCACGGCCATCTGGGACGGCAGGGCCCCCTGCTCCATCCTGGCCATGCGGGGCGGTCGGGCGCCCTGAGGAAACGTGACGACACAAGCTCTCCCTGACGCTGAGCGGTGGTTACTGGGTCTGAGGCAGCAGACGGGATGCTTCTCCAGGTGCTGCCTGTCCGGGAGCTGGCTCCGGAGCGGAGGGACGCAGAGACCCGTGGTCAATGGGCGCACGGGCCGTCCCCCACGGACCCGCCTGCTGCCAGTCACGCCCCCACACGGCCCCTGACCCGACCCAGACTCGCAAACCTGACGGTCTGCTGGGTCACGCTGGATATGGCCCCAGAGGGAGAGAAGGGAAGGTCGCGGGGTGGGAGGCCAGCAAATCTCTGGACATCGCACACCAGGACAGGGCGTGTGCAGGGATGGAGGCCCCCCACACCCGGGTGTGCTCAGGTGTCAGCCCGGGCCCTCCGAACCCCCAAAGCCAACAACCTCATCTCTGCCCTGGTGCCCCCTCCCTCCCCGGCCCCCCAGCCTCTGCCCGCAGGCTCCCACAGCCTGAGTCCCCTCCTTAACCAAGTGACCCCCGTTTTACAGTAAAATTTTTTTAAAAAAGGTAAGCTCTGGAACATTCAGAAACGTCAGGCACGCCCGGTTCTAAAAGGTGACACCACGGTCTGTGGTTGTGGGTCTGTGAGCCTCTGGCCCCAGGCCCTCCAGGTCCCTGGTGTGGATTCGGACTTCTACAGTGTTCCTGGGACAGAAGCATGGCCCCAAGGTAATCCCGGCTAGTGGGGCCAGGCAGAGAGTTCCCAGGCAGCGGCCCCATCCCCCTGCAATCGGCCGGTGTCCTCCTCACCAGGACTCTCCCTGCCGTGCCCTCTGCCAGCCCCTTCCCGTGTCCCGCCTCATCCCCCAGCAGCCCCCCTCAGCCTCCAGGCAGGCCATGCGCCCCATGTGAGCGGTCCTCCAGGTCCCGGAACGCCCTGCACCAGACCTCCCCGAGAGGTGCCTACAGGGCACTCCAGCTAGCTCAGGACTTCAGGGGCTGGGCCTGCCATGCCTGAGGGCACGTCACACGCATGCCGGACAGGGCAGGCCAGCTCGGGGCCAGACCTCACGGCTGCCCTGCCAGCAACCCGTGCCCCAGACCGCGTCCCAGTCCACATCCATGAGGCGCTAATGCAAGCTGACTCATCAGACTGCGGCCGGCTGGGGACCGGTGCAAAGACAAAGGGACGCAGCGGGTGCATGAGGCTACGTGGCCCCCACCCGGCCTAGGGAATGTCCTCTGGGCCTCCAGGCATGGGCTCCGTCTCTGTGGGGGGCTAAGGCCGCAGACAGGCCGCACAGACGCCCAGTGCCCCTGCCTGGGCCCACACCCCAATGCCCTCCATGCCAGGTCCCTGGGCCACTGCCCATCACACAGCACCCCGGAGTCCACCACCACCTGCCAACCGCTCTGCCCACAGTGGCCCCCACAGCCTGGGAGCAACCGTCCCCCAGACCTTCACACCCTGGCCCCGCAGAGCCCCGCTCTCCTCTACCCTCCCCACCCCCGCGACTCAGCCAAGCCCTGCCGGGCACCCCAAACAAGGCCCCGGGAAGCTGGGGGTCACGGGGAAGGCGGCACGCCCTTGTCACCCAAGAATGAAGGGGCACTGGGCTCCAGGGTTGGAGGAGGGTCCTCTGGGAGCCCCCACAGACAGGAGACCACCTCTTCTCTGGCCACCCCCCAGCCCCTGTGGCTTCTCAGAGGGGCCGGTCCCCCGAGTCTCTGTTGCTGCAGGGGGGGGTTCCCCAGCTGGGAATCCAGCCCCATCAGTCCCTGCAGAAAGCCGTCCGCCTGACCACAGGTCTCAGGATGGAGTCATGCTGGGCTCAACCTGGGGCTCTGTCTCTGGTCCTGACACTCTATCTGCGTGTCCCTGGGGCTGCAGGGACCTGCAGGGGCCGGGGGAGGACACTGGTGGAACGAAGGCCTCGGACTCCCAGAGGCGTCTGTGGGACTCTATCCTGGGGAGACAGGCCAGTCCAGAAAAAGGGACTTGCAGAGTGGACATCGGGACAGATCCTTCCCTGGGGAAGCCCCCCCGGAAGCCCAGAGGACGTGGGCACATAGACAGGCGCGACCCCTGCCCCTCCTCACCACGGAGCCTGGCCTCTGACACCCTGCCAGGGCCCAGAACGGGAGGGGTCCCCTAGGCTCAAAGCCCAGGCCTGCCTTGCTGCCTGTGACTTCAGCGGCACACGCTCTGTCCACCCCAAATTGCTCCGAGTGGCTGATTTCACGGTCGGTTTTCCCTCTCCCCGGGTGGCTTCTCGTCAGAGAGCCTGACACGGCCCAGCTGGCGTGACTCATATCCTAACAAGGACTCCCTCCCGGTCAGACATCCAGCACCCCCTCGAGCTCCCTCTGGGGGGACAGCAGAGGGCACGCCCAGGGTGTGCGAGCTGGGGCAGCAGGAGTTCAGTCTGGAGGTGTCAGCATGCCAGGTCCTTCTGGGGGTCCCTCCGTTCCAGGGGCCGCAGGAAAACCTGACCGTCATGGACCCACGACCCCAACTTCCCATGATCTCATGCACGGTCTGCCTCTGTCTTTGCTTCTCTCCTGAGCACATGCCCCACTGTACGCTGACCTCGTCTCACCTTGGTTATGGCCACAAAGACTCAGTCGCCATGGAAATCCACGTTCTGAGGTTCCTAGTAGACGTGAACTCGGGGGATACTAATCACGCCAGTACAGTGGCTCCCATGTGCCAGCTGGAGAGAGCGACGTGCACAGCCCCAGAGCCCCTGCCAGCTGTGGTGCCCCCGCCTGCCCCTGACCCAGGCTGCCCCACGATGCCCTGCTGCAGAGCAGGGGCACGGCCTCTGAAAGTACCCAGCACTGCCATCTTCCCGTTGCTGCTTCTCTCCGCCCCTGTCAACAGCTCCCCGGCCAGTGGGGACCCCTCCCCGGGCCAGCACCAAGGGCAGGGCCAAGAAGACTCGCCCTAACCAAGTCCCAAGAGGTCACCCAAAGGCCACACAGCTGGGAGACAGCTGGCCCTAGACCCTCTGGGTCGCCTGAGGAGCAGGTTCAAAGGTCGCCCCTGGGGCACGAAGTGGGCAGCGTGGGCTGCGGCCTCAGGTCTGGTGCCAGGAACACCCACCTGAGAATCTGGGGGGCTTGTTCCCATAGGTACCACCCAAAGGCCATCGGAGAAGACCCGAACTCTGCCTGTCCCCGACAGCCTGGTCCCTGCAGCCCAGCTCCTTGGCCATCCTCCCAGGGGATACGCGGCCCTCCATCCACGGGCCAATGGGTGATCCCCAGCTCCCCGGCCCCCCGGTGGCCGAGACTCCACGCTACTGCTCCAAAGGATGGAAATTGAGTGGCAAGGGGGACCCACACCCAGAACGCAGGCCCCTCCCTCAGATCAGGAAACACAACCTCAGAATAAGTCCTTGTCCACCACGGCCCTCAGCTTCGGGGTGGGGACCCAAGGGGCCCCAGCCTCTGACACAGGGATGAGGTCTGGAGTAGGAGACCCCCCAAGCTCAGACTACCTCTGCTTCGCTCCCTCACACTTCAAAGACACACACCCTGTCCACCCCAACAGCTCTGCTCTTTCTAAAGAACACCCACCTCTGCCTCTCCCTTCCGCGTTCCCGTGTCCGCGACTGCACACCCCACACGCAGTCCGGGGACGGGGAAACCGAGGGGAGCCCCATGTACTCTCAGAGCCGGGGACAACATGGAGGGCAAGCCCAGGGGTCTCCAGGGCCCTCTCCCCTGGCCTGCCGCGCACTGGCCTGGGCCCTTCACCCGTTGATCAGGGTCCCCAGTGACCCCACGCTATCAGTGACCAAGAGGACAATCGGGACCCTGTGAGGAAAAACCGAAGCTGGCGTGGGACCACTGCCACGCTGCAGGAAGGGGTACCAGGAACACCTAAGGAATCCTGGAAGGCTCTGGGGCCCTCCCGGGGTGAGGGGGCTCGGCCTTGGGGCCACACGCCCTGCACAGCCGGTGTCGTCCCCACCTCTCCGCCCAAGGTCCTCAGACCAATAAGGAGCTGAGACCTAGGGTCCTGCTGGCGGCTGCACCCTCCACACCCAGCATCCAGAGCTCCAACCTCCCCGAGCGTGGGAGTGGGGGAGGCACCGGCAGAGCCCAGAACAGAGAGGACGGCGTGACCAAGCAGGCTGGCCGCGGCTGGCCACGCATGTCTCAGCACCTGTACCAGGGTCTGGCTTCACTCGGCTCCAGCAAGACAAGGAACGGCACCCCCCCCCAGGAGGACTCACCTGCCCGGGGCTCTGACCGGGCCAGGGGAGCTGCTGGCCCCTGAGCACCCCTGAGCACGACCGCCCAGCCCACCCACACCCGCCCCTGGTGGGCTCCGTGCTCTCAGTAACATCAGTTCCCTATTCTGTGTGAGCGCTGTGATCGGCAGACGCGGAGGCCGGGCCTGGGGCCACCCAGCGTGAGCGCGTTGGCGGCCAGATCGCAGGCCCACCTGTACCTGTCTGGCCCTGGGGCCGTCGCGGGACCAAGACTTCCGTGCCCCGGGACAGTGCTTCTGCTGTGCGACACCTTTGCTCCTCATGTGCGTTACGAAGAACGCAAGGGGCTCCTGGTGCCCCTGAACCCTCCCCCACCCAGGAGCAACTCGGGGACTCCCCTCACAACGCTGCCGGCTGCTGGGGTGCACGGGGGGGGGGCATCGCGCCCACCCTGCACGCTGATTTCACGCCCTCATCCACGGTCCCACTAATCACAACTCCAGGAGCGGACAACTCCTCCCGGCAGCCGGGGGGCCAGGGACACACAGCCTTGCCTCCCCTGCACGGCGTTCGTCTGTTCCGGGGGGGCCTGTGAGCAGAGCTGCTACTCACTCAGCGGAGACGCGCAGCAGAGGGCCCCCATCTGTCATCTGCGGCGGGCACGGTGCTCTGGGGACGGTGCCCGAAGCCGCTGCCAGCTCCCGAGGGCGGGGCTGTCTTCCTCTGTACCCCATCCCGTCTGGGAATCCAAGCCTTAAATAACGATGTAAGGCCGTCCCTGGACTCCACTCCCCCATCTCCTCACTGCAAATTCAACGGGGGTCCCTGTGACTCAGGGGTATTCCTGTTCCTACCTGTGTCACCACCGAAAAAAGAGTGTAACCGAGTCATCGCGACCCTAACCCAACACCCATTTGCCATGGAAAGAGAAAGCCTGCTCCCTGACCAGGCCTCTGGTGGTGAGAAAGACAACAGGAGAAGGGGAGACGGCGGGGAAGAGGGAACAGGGACTGGACACGAGGACACCTGGATGCAAAGATAACATTTCCCCCCCTGACTTTGATGGCTTGGGACCGAGGTCCGGCCCCTGAGAATCCAGCAAGCAGACTGAGCGGGACAAGCACAGCTGCCCTGATTCCTCTCAGGGATGCCTGACAGGCCAGCCCATCCCCCACATCCCTCCACATCCTGACCCCGGACCAAGGGTCCTGCAAGCCGTTCCGGGAGGTGCTGTCTGGCCCGCTGCACCACAGGAAGGTGCAGGGAGCTCCCTGGACCCCTCTGAGTGCTCTGCCATGCCAGGGAGGATGGGACACCCACAGGGTCTGAGAGCGTCCTCTGACAGTCCGGCACCAGTTGTGTCCTGCCCACACGTCACGGGGGTGGTGGGGGAGTGCCGGCACCTTCCCGTCTCCTGGCCTCTGTCCCTGCAGTGCCCTCCACCTGCTCCTCTCTCCCTACCTCTCCTCTATTTTTCCCCGACCCTGGTCCCCACATCACGGCTCCCTTAAGGGGTGAGTCCAACCCCCCCCCCCCCCCGGGGGCAGAGCTCTTCCCTGAGATACAGCCCAGGCCCACCATACTCACTCCTGGCCTCCCTGCCTCCCATCGCCTTTACCTCGCAGCAAAACCCAAACAGCTGCAGACTCACGGATACATCCTACCTGCCTCAGGACCTTTGCTTGTGCCATCCCCCTGCAAGGCACATTCTTGCTCCATATCCTCCCAAAACCAGTCTCTGTGTCCACTCAGCTGCTGTAAACTCCCCAGCCCCCAAGAGCCTCCATCTGGTCCCCCCAGCCCAGTGCCTCCACCAAGATCAGGCCAGTGGAGCCCTGATGCAGCGTGACTGATGGCAGGACACACTGAGCACACGGCGGGAGATCCCCGAGTCCTGCAGAGAACCACAGCAGGCCCAGCACAAAGACCAGCACAGAGCTTAGGCCGAGAGAGGTCTGTAGAATGAAGAGGCCTTGCAGTCCCCGCCGGGCTCAGGGCCCCCAGGCCCTCTGTAGAGTCCAGCTGGACTGCAGATGTGGGGATGGGGCCACACCTGGCCTCACCACGGCACACGCACACCCCATTTAATCAGTGCTTCCCGACCTCTGCCGACTAAGCAGGCCGCCAATAAGCTCGATGAACACCAACCGTCTGCCCAGCTCGGGGTCCCAGGGGTGCCCGGATGGGGGCACAGGGCAAGAGAATAGTCTAGGCCACAAACCTTCCTGGGCTGACCCCAAGGAAGCTGCGGAGACGCAGGAAGCCAGGTCCGTCCCCACAGACACACACTAACCCCCTTCCGCTGCCTGCTCCCCTCAAAGGCTGAGGCTGCCACAGATCCAGACTTTTCATCAGAGACCGATTCCCAAAGACCAAACCCTTCCGCCTCCTCGTGGGAAGCAGAAACCCTTATAAAACCCACAAAAATCTTCCCGCTCCTTCTCTACTACAGCTCCTATCCACCCACACAGCCCAGCCCGACCTCACTTCTGCCAGGAAGCCCTCCTTAGCAGCCCACAGAACCCAAGAGAAGGCACCTTGCTGCCCAGGTCTCACTCAGGGGCCAACAAGAGGTCAGGCCCGTGTCCAAGGACACCCCCTCCCACCAAGCCCTCCAGAAGCAGCCAAGCTAAGAACAGGGCTCCCCCAACCCTGCCTCTGGCAGGGATTCAGACCCACCTTGCCCCGCTGCCCGCCCCAGCGCTCAGGACCAGCAGTCTCCCTGTGAAGCCCCCTACCATAGCCGGCTCCGCTCACGCCGGCCCGGAGAGCAGGGACAGGCCCGTCCCAGCCAGCACACACTCAGGGCTTGGCATGTGCGTGAGCAAACAGCGGCGCAGTCCAGACACACGGGACAATCACCGTCCCTCGTTCCTTCTTCAATCGGAAAAAGGGAGCCACCGGGAGAATGGCCTGCAGCGTGGGGAGCCCAGGGCCCGTGCAGACACGCCACGCCCTGGCCAGCCCACAGAGGTGAGGCCCCCCACTCTGCACACATCCCTTCTGCCTTCACACCCCCCCATTCTACCAGGTACGGGATGGCCTTCCCCTCGGCCCACCCCAGGCCCGTCCAGCACCCATTTCAGAACCTGTCAAGGACTCCCCACGAGAGGCTGGCCTGGGGACTCTCAGTCCAGGCAGAGATACACATGGATGCCAGGAGAACAGAGACCCAGGTCCAGGAACAAGATGCTGGCATGAGGAGGGGCTTGAAAGGGGAGCACTCCCAGGGCTCTGTCCCCAGAGCACACAAAGGAAGCCCCGTGTGTCAGGCAAAGTGTGCCGGGGAGCACGGTCACAAGGTCAGGAAGGTGAGCATCACGTGTAACTGTCCTGCTTGGTTCCGGTCTGCGGGAGCAGAGTGGGCTGCAGGATGGAGAGAAGGACTGGGCCTGTTCTAGGTCAATGCCCTCAGCGTCCACACCAGGACACCCACACCCACTGTGAGCCCTGCGTGCCCGTGGCGGCCGGACGGCTAGCAGCAGCTTTCATGAGATGCCTCTGAAAACCCAGACTGACCCAGCCTCGCACCCCTGACAAAGACAGGGACCTGAGAGTCTGACTGGGCTCCCCCAGCTCTGCCCTCCAGCAGCTGCGTGACCTTGGTGTGTCCTCTGGCTTCTCCGAGCCCTAGGCTGAGGCGCACCCTGTACCTGGCCCCTGGGAGGTGACTCCTAGAGGTGCGTGCCACCCGAGCCCCCAGGGGCTTCCTCGGCACCCTCCTGGTCCCTTACACCCTCGCTGGGCTGCAGCCAGCCTCCCCTGGGGCCCCATCCAGAGCAGTGAGCGTCCCCAGAGGCCCCACGGGCTGGGTGCTAGGACGCAGCAGCTGCGCGGCCGGCAGACAGGCACGGAGTCAGGAGCCCAGGGGGAGCCCGGGCAGAACATAACCCAGCCACGCAGGCTACAACACACAGATCCCACCCACCTTCCTCTATAAATAAACCTGTGTAGGAGAAACGGCGCTTGCCCCGAAAGTTCCAGCGCCACTGTATTTTCAAAAAGCCAAGTCAATTGATAAGGACGTAGATTGCCCTTGTCGGCTCCTCTGCCGCGTGTCGGGAGTCCCCCTTAGAGCCCGAGCAGACCACGCAGTATCGTGGGTGCTGGGGTCACCCCCACAGGGATTCCCGAGAGCTTGGGGGCTTGGGGAAGGCCCCTTCCCGCGTTCCAGTCGCCGAATGAATCGCGGTGTGGGGCTGTGACGTGGGCTGGGACTGCGCCAGCCTCCGGCGAGTGTGGGTTCCCAGAGCAAACCCAATTATCCCACTTGGCTCTCTGACTTTGTCTCCTGCAGCAGGGCAGACAGGGAGCTGGCGGTGTCAGCCGCACCCCATGTGTGCCCGAGGCCAGCCCGTCGGCCCGCAGGAATCCGAGTGCTCCGCCGAGCCATGCAGAGGCCCCAGGAGCTTGCCAGGGGAACCAGTCCCCACCTGTCCAGGCACGCGGCTTATTTTAGGTTTGCCCCAGAGCCGACACGCCCCCACTGCTTCAGCCTGGCGTCTGCTGGAGGTCAGCAGCTGCCCCCACAAGGCCGAAGGCTGAGCCGTGCCCACCCTGCCTGACAGACGCAGGATCTCCACAGAACACAAATGAGCAGGATCTGAACCCACCTCCTGCCAGTGCCATCCCCCTCCAGCCCGGTGGCCCTCCTGCTCCCAGAGTGACAGGGAATCCCTCTCCTTGGGTCACAAGGACGCACAGAGATGGGGACGCCACCACGAGGCCCAGCCGGCCCCCTCCCCCAAGCCACTCTGGCTTCACCCTATCTGCATGAGCCACCCCTGCCCCTGCTCCCCTACACGGAGTCACACACACGCGCGCCTGTCAGATATGCCCAGGAACACAGAACACCCCAGCACCCCTGGGTCAGACCGTTACACTCCCTCAGCCTCCAGGGCCCGGAGCAGCCACACGGGGCTGTCAGCGGAGACAAAGCACAGGCCCCACTCAGCTCTTTCCCTATCTGGTCTCTGCACACGCTTGGAAATGCCGCACACGCACGCAAAGCTGGCCGCCAGGCCTGTCCCAGCCTAGGGTGCTCAGACAGACACGGCCCCATCACCCGCCATGACACCCAGCCATGCCACCTTCCTGCCAACCACGAGGTGCCCGGGCTGTCTCCAGGCCGGAGTTCCAGAGAGGACGGACCATGCCCCAACATGGGGGAGGTGTCGCCCGCCGACTGCCGAGGGTGCAGGCAGCCAGGCCCGGAGCTGGCTACTGGGCTGCGACCATGACCCCCTTCTTCACAACCGGGAGCAGAACTGGACTCGGCCAATGTTTGGATTTGGAAAAAAAAAGTAATGTGGGTCTTATTACTTTTCACGGTACAGTTTCCTCTTTTACATTTAATATTTATACAGTTAAACACACAAGGTAGGAAAAATATACACACACGCTGCTTTAGCCTCTGCCTCAATTTTGACAAATAAAGTTTACTTGCAGGTCCCCACCTCAGTCAACCCCCACCCCCTGTCCCTGTCTGTCCAGGATGTCCAATCTCTCCAGGGCAAGGGGCCTGAAGGCACAGCACCCGCGGCACCGCCTCCTGAAAACCAGCTCCCACCACCAGTGAGAAGAACCAGAAAGCCAGGACCCAGGGCCAACCAGAGCCCACCAGGACAGCCCCCAAACACCATCTGCTGGGGGGGGGGGCACCAAACGTGCCGCCTACATCCCAGAAGTGCCCCCTGGCTGCCCCAACACCACTCTGGAACCTTCTCTGAAAGTCTGTGCCACTCTGGCTGGAAGCAGAGAGGGGGCCCCCTCCTCCAAGGCCAGGAAAAGCCCTAGGGGAAGGGACCAGAGCGCACAGAGCCAGCTGCGTCCCTGCCCCCCACCCCCAGCTGCGCATGACTTAAATCAGCCCCAGCACGGAGTTCAGCCTGGAAAGGAGAGTTCACAACCAACGTCACGGCATCTCTCCGTGGAAAAGGGCCGGCAAACTCGCACCGCCTCCGGGCCCCACGGGTCTCCCGCAACGCTCTGAAGCGCAAAGCACGGGCTGAAAACTTCGCTCCCCTTACTCTACTTCCCGCCGGCCTCCCCCTCCCCAGCGGGGGTCCCGCCTCTGGCGGACAGTCTGTAAGCCCAGGGGCCAGCACTCCCGTTCCGACCTCCACCCAAGTGGGCACGACTTCCCGCGCGGCCGACCCCTGCTCCCCTCCAAGCTCGTGATGGCCTCGCGGCTTCTCTCCCACCCTCTCCCATCCCGCGCTAGCTCGGCACCGGGGACACCCAGGCCGGGTATGGAGCGAAGCGCCCCCCTGCCGTCCCTGCCCTGCCCTGCCGCTCCCCGCGCGCCCATCCCGCTCCGGGTCCAACGAGTCCGGCCTCGCGGGGGCCACGCGGAGGAGGTCCCGCGCGCTGGACCCCTAGTCCCGCACCGCCGCAGCCCGGTGGCCCTGGAAGGATATGGGTTACAGACCAGCCGGAGACACCAGCTGCGCGGCCGCGTGGTCTGCCCGAGGCAGAAGAAGACCGTGGCCGCCAGCGCCGGGTACGGGACGGGCTGCTCCTCGTCGGCGCCCAGCTCCGCGCCCCGCTCGGCCTCCGGGCTCTCGGGGGGTGACGCGCCAGGCCCGGACCCCGGCTCCGCCTTCCGCCCCGGCACCCCGGGGCTCGCCGGGGACGCCCCAGCCGCCGCCGCCGCGGGGCCCGGGGCCGGAGCGCCCAGGGGCACTCGGACCTCGTCGGCCGCCTGCACGCCCTCGGTCATGGTGGCAGCGGGCAGCACCTGCGGGGTGACAGGCGGTGACCGGGGCCCGGGAACGACACCCCTCGCCCGCCTCGGGCACAGCGGAGCTGCGGGAACAGCCGCGGTCGCCGGGATGTCTTTGTCTTCCCTTATTAGAGACAAATGCGCCCCCCGCCCCCGCCCGCCCCCTCCCTCCGGCGAGGGTTGGGCCGCCCCTCCCCCACCGCCGGGGCGGGGGGCCCCAGGGGCCCCCTCGCCGGCTCCGCTAAGTTGAAGAGGGTCCCGCCGCGCAGTGGGGCGCGCGTCCCCGCCGTGTCTCACCTAGCTCCGGCGGCCGGCGGCGTCCCCGCGGGCATCGCCCGGGCGGCGCGGTCACCGCGGACCCGGCACGGCGCTCGGCCGCGGCTGGAGCGCGCCGCCCCCGGCCCCGAGCCCCCGGCCCCGGCCCGCCGGCTTCGGCTCCCGCTCCGGCTGTCCAGGCGGCGACGGCGGCGGCCCCAGCGCGGAGGGGACCGCTGGGCGGACGAGCCGGGGGTGCGGGGCGCGGGGCCGGGGGGCGCGGGCGGGGGCGCGGCGCGGCGAGCAAGCCCGGAGCGTGTCCGCGCGCAGCGCAGGAAACTTCGGAGTGAGCCGCGGAGGGCGGGGGCGGGGCCGGCGCGGGGGCGGGGCCGCAGGGGCGCCGAGAGGGAGGGGCCGCCCCCGCCCCGAGGCACGCGCGCGGCGACCCTCCCCCATCGCTGGGGGCGCCCGCCGGTTCCCAGGGTCCCGGGGGGGGCGGGGGCGGAGCTGGACCCCACCGCGTCCCCACCCCCTCAACGGGCGCGCGGGACGCCACGGGGCGCGCGCGGAGCGGCTCGGCGGGGGGGCGGGGAGCGGCGCCAACGTGCTCCCCGCCCCCAGCTGCGGGGGCGGCCCGAGTCGCGGAGGCGGGCTCTCCCCTCCCCCTCGCCGCCGCCGCCGCCGCCGCCGCCGCGCACCGCCCCTACACCCCGGCGACGCGGGCCGGGGTCGCCGAGGGGGCGGGGCTGGGCGGGCGTGGGCGGCCGCGACCACGACTGAGAGGCTGCGTGCCCCTCCCCCTCCGCGTGTGTGTTTTGGGTGTGACCGTGCCCGTGTGATGCGCTGCCGTGTCCGTGGGTGGGATTCTGGGCGCGCCTGCATCCGCATCTCCCCCAGCACCGGCGCGCGCGCAAACGGGAGGCAGTTTCGGCGAACTTGTCCGCTGCCCACCCCTCCCGGGTGGAGACCCCTGAGGGCCTGGGAAAGGGGAAGGGGCCAGGCCCTCCTGCAAGGCTCCAGGCTCTCACACTGAGCACATACAAGACAGGTCACTGGAGCGCCTGTATTCCAGGGGTCCCTCCACAGCGGAGTCCTCGCGGGGCCGGCAGCACCTCAGAGCCTGGACCAGACCAGGCGGGCCCCACCAGGCCCACAGAGAGCCCTGCCTGCCAGTTGTCAGCAGGGAGGGCGCCCCGCGGCTCCTGACTCCTCCCCACCCCAGCGCCCCGCCTTGGTCGTGGTGGAGGCTCCTACTTTCCCCACCCGTCCCTGTCCCCACCCCACTTCCTCTGGGAGCACCTTCCCCACACCCCAGGCAGCCCCGGAGGGGCGGCTCCCTCCCTCTTTCCAAGCCCATCCTCAGCGCCCAGAAAGCCCCTTCCTCTGGACAAAGAGCAGGCAGTTGGTCCTCACGAGTCCAGTCCAGGAGCCTTGTTTGGGCCTCACCAGCTGCTGGCATGGCCTGGAGTGGGGGCCACCTGGCAAGCCTGCAGTTAGGTCCCTGCCAGCCTGAGCTTCCCCACCTGCAGGACAGCAGGCCAGGTGTAGCCCTGATGGGGAGGGGGCTGTGTGGGGCAGGGGCTGAGCAGGGGCAGAGGGGGAGGAAGGCCCCAGGAGGCAGCTGTGCCCCAGGAAGGCACTGGACGAAGGGACAGGAAGACATGGCTGGGGCAGCTTTGGTGCGGGTCTCAGGAGGTGCCCTGGACAGGCTGCTCTCCTCTCGGCAGGGCCTTCTCTTGTATACGTGAACTTTTCAAGAAAAGGAAAACATTTACTCTATTTTAATGCTCCTACTTAGCATTGGAGGGCCCCAGCCGGTAATTAAGGTCCTCAAACAGCAATTAGGGCCCTAGCTCGGAAGGAGAAGGCTCTGGGAGAGCCCAGGGCCTAGAGCTCAGCCCTACAGGGAGGCTTGCAAGCAGGGGACAGACACCAGAGCTGAAGCAGGTCCCTGATCTCCTACACACTCATTAAGTCTAGGGCGAAGCTCCAGGTTGGTTTTAGTTGGAGGCTGTTACTGATTTGCTGGACAAAAATGGGGGGGGGGGGGCTGCAGTGTGCCAGGTCTGGGTGGAACTGGGGGTGTAGTGACAAGGACCAGTACCGGCCTTGTCCTTGTTCCCTGGAGCTTCATTCCAGGAAGGAGGCAGCCAGTAACGCATCCTTGGATGCAGGACAAAAACATTTACAAACTGTGTTCAGTGCCATGGACAACCGAGAAAGGAAGCAGCAGACATATTGAGAACAAGAAAGCAGCCAGAAGAGGAGCAAAGGGTTATTCCCAGCAGTGAGAGCAGTCTGTGCAAAGGCCCCGTGGCAGACAGGAGAAAGCTGACCCAGAGAGAGCCTGGAGTGCGTATGTGGTGGGCGGACTGTGAGGTGTGGTGCCGGGGATGGGGGGGCAGGACAGAGCTTCTGCAGGATCTTGTGGTACAGGGAGGAAACTGTCATTCTAAATGAGAGACTGTCACCCTCTTCTGTCGCGCTCCATCTTCCAGATGTCTGCAGAAGGGACAGGGCCATGGATTTTTAAAGTAGACATTATTTTTTAAAGACAAAATCTATAACCTGACAAAGCCTATGGCCTTCAGAAACCCCATGGCCCATTTACCACCGGTGGTGCTGTAAAGACCCCTGGAGGGGGCTTCTCCATCCCCAACTACCTTCCCCTCCACTTGCCCAAGCTGAGGACCTGCTGGAATGGTCCTCCCAGGTTCTGCGTCCCCTGGCCTGGTGCTCGCCGATTCTGCGTCCACGGCGTCCAGTGGGGCTGAGCCGCCCTGGGCCCTCATCGTGCTCAAGGGAACACAGCGGAGGCCCACGTGCCTTCCACCGGAGGGATTCTGCCCCACGTGGGGACGGCCTCGCCCCAGAGGGAAAATGAAAAGCAGATCATACGTTGATAGGAGAAAATGACATTAAAAGCAATGAAACAGTGATATGTCCACATTGCTAGAAAGGAATGTTCAAGCAAGATGAAGCATTGGACAATTTGGAAATTGGCATTAAAATTGTTTAATTAAACTGTACAGAGTGTTCAGATGTATTGTCTTTTAAATCCTCCAGGCCTCTGGAAAATTTGGTTCTGCTTTTTGCTATTTACTCTTTTTTTTTTTTTTTTAAGGGCAAAGCTTTCCCTTGACAAAGACCTGGTGTGTGCATGTTGTGGGTGGGGGGTGGCAAGTGGCACATTTGTCCGGGCAGCAGAAAGTAGAGACAAGACCCCGCCCCCAGGAAGGGGACTCAGACCCTAGAGGTGTGCGGCTGTGGAACGTCCCAGCTGCCTTGGGGGTCCCTCTGCCTTGGCAGGCCTGACTGTCTGGACCTGGGGCCCCCTCCTCAGCTCAGGGGCCCGGAGGGCACCTCCATCACCACCCCCCCAGCCACAGTGCTGTCCCTCCTGGGCACACCTGCTCCCTTCAGGGCACTCTTGTCTTACCCCTGGGCTGGCTGGAGTCCCCGAGGCCATTTTCCCTGTGTCCAGACCTTCAGCTGCCCTCTCTGATCGTCCCCTTGCCTCCACGGGCCCTCTTCCCTCCTGAAGCCCCCACGGGTCCTGGGCTCTGGATCCAGCCTCCTTGAGCCAGCAAGACCCACCTCCAGGCACTGCCCTCCACCGTCTCTTCAGACCACAGACCCACCAGCTTTGGCCTTGCAGCGCCCACCACTGGGAGAGCCCTGCTTGACATGTGTAGCCAGCTATCTGCCAGCTGGGCTCCTCTGGGGCTCTCCAAAGCCAGCCCTACAGCCCTCCCTTTGCTGTGTGCTGGTCCCTGTCTGCTTTCCCGTGATGCTCGGCCCGTGCCCGCCCTAGCTGGGGGGACAGGGAAGGCCTAGCCCATAGGAGGTTGTTAAGAGCAGGGACCTGAGCCAAAGCCGGGACAGGTGTGCCCGGGGTCACCCAGCAGGTCAGTGTGCCAGACTGTGGTCCTCACGGCGCAGTCGGCAGCAGGGAGGCTGAGCCCTCTGGGGTGCCACGGCCTGGCTGGCAGGTTGTCAGCCCATCGTGGCCTCCTACAGCCCCTTCAAGTCCACCTCAACAGGACACTGCCACCGACAAGCAGGGCCTAGCTCTATGCTGTCTGAAAGCCAGGCCTAGAGGGAACCCCCTCAGTGTGAGGAAAGCTGGGCCAGTCTCCACAGAGAGTGGATTTGGGGGCAGGCGGCCCAGACCCCTGGCCAGTTGTCTCCGTCCTACACCTGCCTGGTGTCCCTCCAGCTCAGGGGCCGCCCACGATTGCCATGTGCCCAGCCTAAACAGCAGTGCTGGACACAGGTGCCCCTTCCGTCCCGTTCCCAGTCCCCAGGACAAAGCAGCAGCTAAAGGAGGGGCTTCTATCAGTTCACACCCTAACGGGGCTGGACCCATCAGGAGGGGGTCCCTGCGGCTCTCAGCCTGTCCCTGGCCCCGGCCCTGCCCTCTCCCAGATGAGCAGCTCTCATCTGCTGCCCCTGACCCAGCCTGGTCCCAACTCCTCTGCCCTCTGGGTCCCTGCAGTGGGTTGAGGACGAGCAGGGGACGTACCTGGGACCTCACACCCCCAGCTGCAGAAGCCACACATCCACTCCGCTCCCAGAAGCCTCAGGGTACGGCCCATCAGATGTAGCAGTTAAAAATGCAAATTGGCAGGATGCCTGGGTGGCTCAGTGGGTTAAGCCGCTGCCTTTAGCTCAGGTCATGATCCCGGGGTCCTGGGATCAAGTCCCACATCGGTCTCCTTGCTCGGCAGGGAACCTGCTTCTCTGCCTGCCTCTCTGCCTGCTTGTGTGTACTCACTTGCTCTCTCTCTCTCTCTCTGGCAAATAAATTTTTAAAAATCTTAAAAAAAAAAAAAACAGGTTGGCCCTGCTGACTTTTGCTCTGTTTTGTGAGAGACAGAGTGGTGGGGGCAATGGGAGAGAGAGAGAGAGAACCCTAAGCAGGCTTCAGGCCCAGCCCGGACCCGGCGTGGGGCTCCATCCCACAACCCTGAGATCATGACCTGAGCCGGAATCCAGGGCCGGATGCTTAATGGACTGAGCCACCCAGGCGTCCCTCCGAGTTAACTTTGAATCGCAGACAAACAATGATTAATTTTTGGTACAAATATATCCCGTGTAATGTTTGGGAGCTACTTATACTAAAAAATGTGTTTATATCTGAGACTCTGATTTAACTGGGTGGTGTATCTTTTCCCGGGTGACCTTCCTCCCAGCAGCAGGAGGTGAGGCGTGGCGGGGAAGGAGGAGGGGTCCAGGCCCCACCCGAGCCAGGCGCTCTCTGCAGGGCCCTGGGGTGCCCTCCCCCAGAGTCAGAGCCTCCTGAAAGAGCAGACTCTCGGAGAGGGGGAGGGGAGGCCCCCTGAGTGTGTGTCCTGCGTGGCCAGCTGGCCTCTGTCCCCCTGCTCACCCTCCGTGGGCTCAGACGCTTCTGTCCCAGCCCCAGGCTCGCCAGCTCGGGTCCCCTCAGGTCACAGTGCGGGGGTGGTGGAGGCTGTGGGGTGTGGCTTCGGCAGGACCCCTTCGAGCCCCCAGAATCTAATGGCAGGTCACTCAGAAGGGGAGGTGGCTTCTAGACCCTCACTTTGCACTGCACAGCTCCGCAGGGCTGCATATGCTGGCACAGGGGTGGGGGCAGGTGGGGCCTACGGCAGGTGCTAAGGCATGTGGGCAGCCTGCCCAGCCGAGGGGCCCCACGCTGGGAGGGGGATCCGGCCACCCTGGCTGATGGCCGGAGGGTCTTGGAGCTCCTTGCCTCTCAGACATGGTCTGGAGTCTCCGCTCTTGGGCAGCAGGGAGTCCAGTAGAGCCTTGCCGTGAGGCGATCCGTTCCGTATCAGCACTGGGTGCGGAGCCATCCTGTTCGATCATCGCTGGGTTGGAAATAGCATTTTCCCTGGGGCACCTAGACCTCCTGCTGTCCCCTCAGGGCACTCATCCTGTCCCGTCCCCCTCCTGCTCACTGCCACCGCCGTACCAGACGGAGCATAGGGAGGGTGGAGAGGGCAGGGAACACAGCCCGAGTGTGGCCCGCGCCCGTGGGAGTCCTGCCCTGCCTGGGACGTGCTGCGGAAGGGGACACAGGCCAGCACAGGGCCCCGGCCAGCACAGAGGGGCTCCGGATGTTCTGGAGCCCTGACCAGGTCCCTGGGGCCACCCGTGCCGGGGGTGGAGGAAGCTCAGGCCCCTCGAGGCTCAGGAAATCCCGTGGGGGCAGAAGGGCCGCTGGGAGGAGGACCCTACCATGTTCTCTGGTTCCCCAAGCTGGAAACAACCCAACTATCCCTGGACACACGGGCCAATGGAATGTAGGCCACCCCTACGAGGGAACACTACTGCGGCGTGAACGGGGAGTGGGCCGGCCGCGCGGCCTGGAGCATGGCCCTCAAGGCCACCGTGATGCGCAGGGACAAAAGCAGACACAAAAGGCCACAGAAAGAGTCGGGAACAGGGGCAGCCATGGAGGTGGAACGTGGATAGGTTGCTGTGGGCTGGAGGGAGGGCAGTGAGGTGCGTGTCCTTTCAGGGTGACAGAAACGTTCTAAAAATGGGCCTGGGTGATGGTCGCACCTCCCTGCGACTTTGCTGGGAACCACCTGCACACTCTGAATTCCACAGAATTCAGGGGGCCATGTGTTGCATGTGATTCACAGCTCCACGAGGCCGTGAACAGAGCCACGAGGGAGAAGGCCACGCTGCCATGGCGGTGCCCACACGGAGGGCTGTTCTCAGCAGCAGGGAGCCGGAGCTGGTGCTGGCGCTGGCGCGGGTGGCCCTGGTGGGAGCTGGGCGGGCCTCGAGGGGGCTGCCTCCCAGCGCTCGCTAGTCCCTCTGGTTCCTCAGGGGCTCTCAGGCGCCTGCAGCAACATCTGGCCTGGGGTGGGACAGGGCAGGAGGCGGCCGTGGGAAGTTAGCCATCGCTCCCTCCCGCAGGAGTCAGGGCAGTCCCCTGGAGGTTTGGGTGGGACCTCCTCTGAGAGGGGTGCTCAGCCTTGAATCCGGGGTTGGAGAGCAGTGGGGCTGGGTGGAGGCCCCCAGCAAGATCACACCCGGGCGACGGCTGACCTGGGGGGAGGAAGTGGGGGCTGGTGCTGGCTAGGGTGCTTCCAGGACTTTGATGGGGCCGTGGGAAAGTGGGAGGCCGGCGGCAGATGTCAGGCGTTCATCCCCGCCCTGCTTCCTCCACTGCCCCCCAGCCCCGGCCCCCCAAGCCCCGGCCCCCCAGCCCTTCTGTGTGCAGCGAGGCCTGGCCTGGCAGACTCGTCACGGTCTTCCCTCCCAACTTCAGGACCCCCAGCTTCCTCAGCCTGGCAGGCTCCCTGTGCGTCTGACACTCCCCGAGACCCAACTCACACCCACTGGGGATTGAGAACCCTGAAACGCGGTCTGCGTGCCGGCCTCTTGTCCAGATTCTGCACCTCTCCGACCCCCATGGGCCAGGGGCAGGCGCTCACGACCCCGGCGGGAGGACACCCTCAGACCTCAGACCGACGTGCTATGAGCCAGCTCTTAGCTGGGGCGGGGGGGGGGGGGCGTGGGGGGGGTTGGAGGGGCACCTGCATTCAGTGGCCAGGCCCTGCTGGGAGATTAGGCTGCCTGATTCCTGCCTCCTCTGATGCATTCGCCCCACCGCCCCAGGGCGTCTGTTTGACCTTTACTGTTCAATGGAGATTTGGATAGCCCCTCTGGACGTCCTGCTCCGCTGGGGGGCGGTGGAGAGCTCCCCTACCCCCACATGGTCAGGAGATCCCCCTGCAGGTGGGGGGAGCCCATGAACCCCTGCCACCACACCGCAGGCTGGCAGAGGCCTGGGCTCTGAAGGCGTTTCCATAATTTAGTGTTCAACAGTCTTTTGTTTATTGTTCTAATGCTTCCACTTAATACTGGCTTGCCCGGTGCCTGCTCTCGCCTGCTGGCCTGGACACCGGGCCTGCCAGCCCACCCAGCTCTGGGGACGCCTGCCTCCTGCAGAAGGAATTTCAGATGGCCTTGGGTCTGCCTCCAAGCACTCTGACAAGCAGCCGCCTGGCCCTGGGTCCTGGAAGGAGCCGACGCAGGACGCAGCCAGCCTGGTCCTCAAGAAACCTGGGTCCTCCAAGCCAAAGCCGGTCTGTGGGCAGCCAGGGCCTTGCGGCCTAAAGTGGCGGCTTCCAGAACCCTCCTGTTCCTCCCCTAGTGAGCACCAACTCCCGGCTAAGTCCTGGACTGTGTCTACGGGCTCTGGTCCTTGCCACGTGCCTTGGGGCCACCCCGAAGACGAGCCGAGTGGTGTGGAGACGGAAGGTGGGCACGGAGACCGGCCGGGGAGGCCTCACGGCAGGTGCGGTGGGCGGCCGGGGGAGTGTTGGACTAGTGCCCTGGTGATCCTGGTTCTGGCACGGACCCTGCATTCTCTGAGGCACATGGCGGGGGTGGAGGGGGTTCCTCCTGTCGGCCGGAGGCCGTGAGCTGGCCCCACGGCTCCCTGCTGTAATTCCCCCTCTCCCTCGGCCCAGGCTGCAGAGGGCAAGGCAACAACGGAGGCCTTTTTCATTCCCGTCTATTATTAGTGAACCACATTCTCACTGTTGTCAGAGAAGGTGTTCCCGGTGGCGGCCCGGGGGCCGTGGGGGGGTGCTCCTGGCTCTGCCAGTCCACAGCCACCAAGCCGGCAGCAGGTCAGGCCGGGTGGTCCCTGACCACTACAGAGCCCCCAGCCCACTGCCCCAGGGAGAGTGACATGTGTCTCGTCCTCCCCAGGAGGGTAGGGCTCACGGGCATGTGGGAGCACCGTAGCCTGGCCTCCCTGAGGAGCCCAAGGTCCTGCTGCTCGCTAGTGGCCGTGGATTAAGTCCTTCCCAGTCCGCCACCGCCACCCCGCCATGGCAGCCGTGCACATGTTGATTGAGTGAGCTTCTCGAGTGCTTTCCGCACGGTGAGTGCAGACGGCAGAGAGTTTAGGGGGCACTGGTGGGCAGTGACACAGAGCTGGGCCTGGGTCTGCCTGTCTGAGCTGCCCCAGCCCCCAGGGGAGACCCACCTTAGCTCAGAGGCAGACCCAGGCTGAATCAGGCCTCCTGGGGACCCTTCTGGGGAATGAGGATGGCAAGCCTGGGCCAGGCACACATGGTGTCCAGCTAGAGAAACGGGGGTCCTGGGAGACCTTGCGAAGACAAGTGGGGGGTTGCCTGGCACCTGAGCTGTCCACGGCCTGGGTCTCTGCAGGGAGAAGTCCCTGCACCTGGGCTTGTAGCTGTGAGCTCCGTCTGGGCTAAGTTTGAGGCTGGTACCAGGAGCTCAACCCTTCAGAGTCCCCTCTTTGGTCCTAAGTTGTTCCCCTGTGCAAGCTAGACCCTCAGGGAGCTGGCAGTGCCTTCAGGACAGGGTCCCTGGACGCAGGAGGCCCCAGGACCGTCCAGAAGGACCAAGCATGGGGTCCAGGGGGCACGTCCCCTCTAGGAGCCTCGTCCAGCTCCTGCCCCCTCCCCCGGCTAGAGAGCAGCTGTGGGAGACACTGGTTTCTGCTCAGAAGATGCCGACACTTTCATTTTCCTGGATTTATGGCCTCTTCCGTGGTTTCATTACTGAGATAGGACGGAGACCATCCCTGCCAGGATCTGCAGGGGACAACGCACCAGCCATCCAGATAAAACACCGACACGGCCGACTCCCGGGCAGCACGGCGAGGCCTCGGGTCAGCAGGGCGAGAGCAGGCGGCCCTCCTGGGGAGGTTGGGGGGAAGGACAGCCAGGAACCCCCTTCAGCCTGATCAGGGTGTGTAGAAGACCGCAAGGCAAGCGCCTCCTCGACGGTGAGAGACGGACTCTTCTCCTCTCAGAGCAGGAACACGACAACGACGCCCGCTCGGCCCCGGCCGCTCCGCACGGTCCGCTAGAATGAAGACAGCGGCTCCTGAGGGCTCCAGGCAACGTGGGAAAGTACATGCCAGCAGCGACCGTTGCAAAATAAAATTTGGAAAACTCCCATTTACAATGTCATCCAAAAATAGCAAACGTGGGCCGCCTGAGGGCCTCATTGCCGGGCGTCCGACTCTCGTCGGGGTTCCGGTCCTGATCTCAGGGTGGTGAGATCGAGCCCCACGGGGGCTGAGCACTCCGTGGGAAGTCTGCCAGAGCTTCCCTCTCTCTCCCACAGCTCCCCCCACCCCCGCTCTTGCTTTCTCGCAAATAAATCAATGAGGTCTCAAAACACGTAAAAATCAATTGGGCAGAAGATGTGCCAGACCTCAGGAATGAACCCGAGAGCTGGAGTTCCGGAGGGAGGTCGGAGACACAGCGTGCCTGCGGGTCGGGGCTGCTCCCCACGTGGCTCTGTGGGCTTCAGGGAAATCCCAAACCAGGCCCCGAAAGGCTACTTGCAGAAGTTAACCAGCCGAGTTAAAGACACGGGTGGAGGTGCCAAGGGCGCAGAAGAGCTAACGTAGCGTCTTGAAAACAAAGCTGGAGGACACACCCCTTTCTACGGAAGGTCACGCCGTGGCTTGGTGAACACGAGTGGGGGAGGGGCGATCCCAGGGCGGCGGGTCAGCCATGCGCGCATCTCAAGGGCACACAGGGCCCTGTGGGCGCCGCCAAGTTTTGACGAAGAGGCTAGCGTACCTTGGTGGGAGGAACAGAGGTGTCTGCGGCCGGGGGTTTGGGAAAAGTGGGTGAACCTTGGAGGAAAACGACCCTCGACCCCACCTCCCGCCGCACACACGTCAGCGAGCCCCGGCACGGATCCAAGCAGTGACACTGCCGCGAGAAGGGACGAGAGGATACCGTGGGGCTCTGAGGGAGACAGATATTTCCTAAGGACGACGGAGAAAGCATCAGAGAGTGGTGAGCTGGGCTTCATCGGGCCAACGCCCTCGGCTCACCCGAAGGTGCTTAAGTCACGGCGATGGGAGACCCAGTAGGCAAGTGGCTTGTGTCCGGGGCACAAAAAGCCCACCAAAATGCACAATGCCAGCGACCCAATCTGAGAGCAATCTGAACATCGGAACAGATGGGTCAGCAAAGGCCTGCGGTGGGCAGATCAGCCACTGTCCCTAGTCCTCCGGGACACACACAAACCCCCCGCCACTGCGGGGTCTCCAAGCCCCAACCGGACATGGGTGGTGGGCAAGGGTCCCCAGGGAGGCTCATGGCGTCTGGGAAAATCTAGAGTAGGGCCTCCACCAGAATGGGGCCCTGCCCAGCCCCTCCCTGCCCAAAGGCCCCTCAGCACCCCCAGCAAGGCAGACTGACTGGCCTCCTGCGGCAGGACCTTCTTCAGCCTGAAACTAGATGAACCTCCCAGCACGGGACCTGGGCTGTGCAGGTGGGGGCTGAGCAGCTAGGGGTCTGACCCCTGTCCGTGGAGAGAGAGCAGGGAGCCCAGGCCCGTGTTCCTGCTCCCATCTGACCCCGGGGCCTCACGACCGGGGGCCAGCACTGACCTCTGGGAACCTTGGTTTCCCCTGTGCAAGGAGGGGTACCAGCCACTCCCCACCGACCCCTGGAAGGCCGCTCGGTCGCAGGATCTCCAGCCCGTGCTGCTCAAGGCACTTGGCGAGTGACCAAGACTAGCACTAGGTCCTAGCGTCCCCGAGGCGGTGTGGGTGTGCGAGGTAAGTGTGTCGGGGCGTCTGCAAGCCCGCACGGGCGGGTGGGGGAGGGGCTGCATAAATCAGTAGAAACCCATCCTCCCCGTTCTGGAGGCTGTGAACCCCGGATCGAGGTGCGGGAGGGCAGCGGTCCCTCGGACACCTCTGCGGGAGGGTGCGTCCTCCTCTCGCGGGCTCTGGTGTGCGGCTCCTGTGTCCCCACCCTGTGACTGCATCTCTGCCCACGGCCTCCTTCCGGTGCCTCTGTGCATCCCCCTTCTTCTCTCCTACGAGGACGCCGTTGGTGAGTGGAGGGCCTGTCGGGCAAACCCAGGACGATTGCATCTCACGATCATTAACGTCATTACATCTCAACCCTTTCCCAGATAAGGTCCCAGGCACAGGTCGCGGCTGTTTCTGGGGGAGGGGGGGCGACGGTCTGGTCCATCTCGCGGCTGCAGGATTCTTCCCGGGGGGCCCTGCCCCGGGAGGGTCCATGGCCTGGCCGTGGAGCGTCACCCCCGGTGTCCAGCCTCTCTGCCAACACACCTGTGCACACCCTCGGAGTGCACAGCGCCTTGGAGAGCAGAGCGTGCGGCCTGGGGGGCCGGGGGGCCGGGGGATGCCTGCCATCGGCGCTGATGGGCCGACTTCCACTGCAACTTCCTCGCGGCTTTATTGAGCAGCTGCATGGCCGGCCGGGGACCGCCTTGCGTTGCCAGGACTGGCGCCTTCTGTCTCTTACTTTGGAACGTAGACGGTTCATGTTTAATGTCCCCGTCGAGGGGAGAACATGTGCTCTGAGTCCCCGGAGTCCCGGTCTCTGGGGGTGTCTAGATGCGGCTGAGGGCCCCAGACCAGGGCTGCCGGAACCCTCGGGGAGCCCACGGCACCTGAAAATCCCAACCAGGGACATCTGGGAATGCTGCCCGAGGGAGTAAGGGAAGGAGAGGGCGACGATCCCTGCTCCACGACTTCGGATGGGGAGGCGGCGTGGTTGGACACAGAAGGACAGAGGGCCGCTGGGCAGTCTGTGAAGCGTGCGGGCCCCGAACTCAGAGACACAGCAAACCCCAAACACACGCTTGAGTCCATTCCCCTTGGCTCGACCTCTGGACCCCTGCAAAGAGAGGCCACGGGGACAGGTAGAGTGAGTCATGTGGTTTTGAGGGAGGGCAGGTGATGGATCACAGACGCCTCACCAGCGGGGGAGAGGCCGGAGACCAGGGTGGCGTCCCTGGTGGGCGCCGGGCAGACAGGAAGCCGCTCAGACAAGCCAGGCTGGGAGGGGGGTGCTCGGGAAGGAGCAGAAGAATAAAAACGCTATTCAGGACACAGAAGAAGATCTAAGTACTCAGAGAGCTCTGATCCTCGCGCCTGGGAAGAGTTGAGGCCACGGCGAGGGAAACTCTGCTAAGTTAACTCCATGAACTCAACACCGTTTTCATCAGAGCCCAATGGACGTCCCGGGAGCCTTGACGCGAGGACTCTATGGTGTATCCGGTTGGATGGGGGCCAGCAGTGGCCAAGCCTGTTCCCAGGAAGGACGGTGGAGAGGGCTCCTCACCCCGATGTCGAGGTTTCCTGTCACGCCGCCGTCGTTAGAGCACCTGGGGAGACAGACCGGAGAGGGAGGCTAGACAGACGGCGGCCCGGGGGTATGCACGGCCCGCCCTGCGTGGGAAGCACCCGGGTCAGCAGGGGTCTGGCTGGAGCCGCTGCGAGCTGGTCTGTGCGAACCCAGGTGACACGTCCCAGAACTCAGCAGCTGCGGAGAAGCAAGTGCTGGAGGGCCAGCCGCGTCGTTTGTGTGAGGGCGAGGCACGGCCATGTGCGGAACTAAACGACAAGCAGCACACCTGGGGGGAGTGGGGCTCCCGCTCCACGGCCGCAGCTCGGCTCTGGGTGCCGCAGCAGGGCTTACAACCAAGAGTGACCCACATTAATGAGAATCTGCAGATCGTGGCCACACGCTGTGTCTGGTACCGTGTATGGTCAGCGCAGACTGCTGTGAGTGGCCCAGTGACCCTCCCTCGGAGACGCTGACATGCAGGGAATCCACGGCAGGGGCCAACACCTGTGTGTGTGGACTGGCACCGCGAGCTGCGTTCATCTCCGGGGCGGGTCCAGGGCTCATCTCCGTGCCTCTGGCCGAGCTCGAACTGTCCCATCATTTCAAACTGGCTTCCAACAGGGGTGCCCCCTTCCAGTGGGACACCCCTCCCCTCACCCGCCAGGAATGGGTCCCCTGTTGCCTACTGAGGCCAGGAGCGAGGAAGGCCACGGGGCCCCGGGGGTCCTGCAAGTCCGAGGGAGGGCGGAGGCTTCCTTCATATGCAGAGAAGGGTTCTCTGTGTCCCTGGCTGTCAGCTTCCCCGGGACTCAGGCCCAGTGGCCTCCTGCCCGGCCTCCTGCCCAGCACCCCGGCTGTAAGGGCAGCCCCTGCCCAAAGCTCCCAGCTACTCCATCAGCTCAGGCAGCCCAGAATTGATCCATTCGTAATTGGGTCTTGGAAGAGGGTTAATATTTAACTGGATTAAATATTTAAACAGGGCGAGGAGACAGGGCACGGGGCTGCCCTGGGAGACGCCAGCAGCAGACAGGGTCTGTAGATGCGGGGGCAGGCCTTGGGGAGCAAGAGCCTCAGACACCCAGGCCCGCCGCCAGATATCAGGGCGGACCGGGGGCGGGGGGGGGGCCTCCTGCTCTCTGCTGGCTGGGTGTGCCGAGGACTCTCTGGCCCTTCCAGCGGGCCCTATTTATTGAGCACCAACTGTTTGCCAAGCTGAACTGGGGGGATAATACCACCATGCAAGGGCCCCTGGAAGGCTGTGAGTGGCTGCCTCCTTCAGGAAGCCTGCCTGGCCTGGGCCGGCTTTCCCCATGCCACACATGGTTGCCCTCCCGCACGTCCCCTGCACCCTTGTCCTCTGTGAGGCTGTGCATTCAGCTGAGCCTGGCTCCAGACCTACTCGGTCCCAGCTGGGGAGGTTGCCTGGGGGTGGGCGCTCGAGGGACAGCCTCAGAGCACGCAGTGAGGACATGGGTGTGGGTTCCCTGGGGCGGCCAGGTCTGGAGGCCAGGATCCCAGGGCTGCCTGCTCTCCAGAGGCCCAGGGAAGGGTTCCTCCTGCCTGGTCCAGATTCTGGTGTGGGACCTTGGCTTGTGGCCTCATCTGCCAACCTTGGCGGGCACGTGGCTGCCTTCCGGTGGCTGTGCGGCCAGGTCCCCTCTTCTTAGAAGGACTCAGGTGCCTGGGTTAGAGACCAGCCCAATGACCTCATCTTAACTCCATTGCCTGCAAAGACCCTACTTCCAAATAAGGTCCCATTCACAACCCCTGGGGGTTCAGACTCGGACTTATCTGCTTGTGGGGGGACACAATTCACTCTATTGCCAGGGGTCACCTCCCCGAGTGCTTGGAGAGGGGGGCAGCAGGCAGCCCCAGCCCTTGAGAGCCCATGGAGGCCCCTCTCTCCATGTGGCTGGGTAAGCCAGGCTGAGCCCATGGTCACCAGCCCCGAGCCCGAGTCGACAGGTGATGCGGACACAGGGGAGTAGGCCAGGTGCGAGCACTGTGCCGGGGTGCAGAGACCTCCTGGGGTGGTTAAAGACATCAGCCTGTGGCCCCCCACCTGTCCCTGGCGGCTCAGAGCGGCAGGCCTCCCTTGATGACCCTCACCATTCTTCCTTCTAAGCTTCTGAGTGAGTGGTCCTGCCCCCTCCCACACCAAAAGCACTGGGGAAGCAGGAGGGGTGTTCTAGAATGCATGGGTGGTGGCACCATACCCCTCAGGCTCCCTGCGATGGTGTCCAGAGCTGAACTCTGGGAGGGACCAGACGGCCAGGCAGGGGGAGGTGCAGCCCCCTGGGCCCCCTGTGGCCCACACGGGGTTGCCCATTTCCAGGGCCCATGCCTCTGCAGCACTCTCGGCAAAGCCTCTTGGCTCTCTGGGCATCTGTCAACCCCAGGCAGATGAGCAAGGCCCCACGGCCAAGGGCCCGGGATCTCAGGCCCTCTTCTGTGGCCGGAGGTCAGTGGGCAGCTGGGCGGTCGCCCCATGCCAGGTAGGGCGCGAGGAGGCAGGAGACCCTGGGGTCCCGCGTCCCTATCCCCCAGCTGCCCAGCGGCAGGGCGCCTGGGGCCAGCTGACGGTCTCCTACACACAGCACCCCACGTGGCCGGACCAAGCTGGATCTGTGCAGTGTCAGCTCCGTGCGGGAGGAAGTGAGCGGGGCGGCCAGGCCCTCATGATGTCTTGCAGACCCCTGGAACCCGGAGAGACAGAGCCCACACCCCAGCCCAGGATGATGGCGTAGTTCCAGGTGGACTCAGGGCTTCCTGAGTCCATTCAGGTCTGGGCCTGGACCGGAGGGCATGGCCGGGGCTGAAGGACAAAACAGAGTGGGCAGGGAGAGGCTGAGACGGAGCCTGAATCCTGGGGGGAGGCGCACCGAGCCTCGGTTTTCTGGACTGCAAGGCAAGCCTGAGGTTGACCTTGCTGTGGGCCGTAGACACACGAGGCAAGTGCATAGGCCAGTGCTCTGACCAGCCTCTTAGGCTTCTTGTTGGAGGGGTGGACGCACAGACAGGGGGCAGGAGGAGGGAGGCCTGGCCGCTGGGGGTCTGCAGCGGTGCCCTCCCCTGCCCCGGATGCTGGGGAGGCTGCTGAGCCCGAGGAAGCCGTGGCTGTGACCCAGATTCCTCGATGATGCTGGTCTCAGAGCAGGAGTCTCCTGCTCACTTCCCCACTGCTGCTGGGGCCCCTCTGCCCCCCAGGGTCCAGGCCTTTCATGGAGTCTCTGCCCTCATTCTGGGCTCTGACCTGCTCTGCAGGCCCCCAGCCCTGGGGTCTTGCCTGGGGCTCCTCGGAGGCTACAGGGAGGGGGGCAGGCAGGGGGAGGCTGGAGTCGGATGGGCCCTTGTGTGCCTCAGGCTGGGTGTGTGGGAGGAAGGAGGCCAGGACAAGGCAGTCCCAAGGGTGGGCTAGTGGCCTAGGCCCCTCCGCTGCTGAGGCCTCCCGTTCCTGTCCTGGAGTGAGCGGCGTGTGCCACAGTCTGGCTAGGCCTAGGGACGGGTCCTCTCCCAGCAGGATCCCACCCAGCCAGTGACCAAGAAGCACCAAGGCCAAGGCAGCCTTGGGGTTCCATGGTCAGCCAGCAGACCCGCTGAGGGAAACTGAGGCATAACCCCTTAGAGCCAACACGGTAGGCAGAGTGGGTAGGATTGTGGCCCAAGCAGCCGCTCACGGGGATGAACCACCGCTCTCCCCCACCATACCCCACCCTGGAGGAGATGGCCTGGGTATTTGCTCTGTCTGGTCTCCTGGACCTGTGAGGACCTCCCAGCCAGTTCTGGATGGATGGATGGATGTCTGGTGGGACCATCTGGCTGGGTTAAAACCCAAACCCAAGGGCTCCCCTTGGGGACCCTGGTGCCTGTAGTGTCCCCCTAGTAGGGCAGCTGCTTCTAGGGCTGGGGAATCAGAAGGGAAAGGCTTGGGGGATGCTCAGGATTTGGGGGGTGTTTTGAGGGAGGCCCTCTGCTCTCACGGGTGGGGCTGGCCTCCATGGTTCTACCTAGAGGATGGACACAGGTCTGAGGGCAAAGGAAACATGACCGCGTCCAGAGAGTGTTGTTTCGTTCTTGCTTTCCGTCAGCAGGCCTCCTCCTTGCAAGGAAGGGACACACCACTTGGCCGTGACCCAGCAGCCGCCAGAGTCCCTGACCATCCAGCCCCAGACCAGCTCTGTCCCCGTGCCCCAGGTCTGACGGACCAGCGGCAGCGTCCTGTTCCCAGCCATCAGCCCTCACGGCATGTGGAGAGGGTCTTGGTCTGGAAGGACCAGAACGAGAGCCTTTAAAGCACGGGGTGCGGGAAGGACCCCTCTTGCCCGGGCTCAGACAAGGGCTGCAGGTCCCTTGGAGCTGGGCTCCTGCTTAGAATATTTCAAACCCTGCGTGGCTCTGGCCCCAATCCCAGCTCTGGCCCCAGATCGATGCTGAGGTTCCCAGAGCCCGGGGGGAGGAAGTGTTGCCAGGTGTGGCGAAGAGCAGGGTGGGGATGGCTGGCCGGTGTCCCTCCCCTCGCCCTCACTAGGGTCCAGCCTGTCCCCGGGCATGTTTCAGGTGCTGACCTGGTGGAGCAAAGGTGTTGGGGGCAAGGGCCCTTCCTGGGAGGAGTTGATTCCCTGTGTCCTCCTCAACTCTAGGCCTGTCCCAAGTCCCTTCCACCCCCCAGTTCCATCTTCCCCGAGGTCCTGCTCGGTGCTGCGTTGGGGCCGCAGGCTAGAGGGGACTGGTGGCCAGCCTGGTGGGTGCTAGGAGGCAGTGGGGGTGTTGGCCGGGCCTTGGTCCCTGTGGTGAGAGGGGTAAGGCTTTTGGGGGTCAAAGGTCATTGGGAGTGCCCTGGAGAAGGAGCCACCCCCCCAATACAGACCTCAAGGGGAGAGGTCAGGGGCCACTGGGGGATGCAGGAGGACCCGAGAAGCGGTCCCAGCTAGGAAGCTCTCCTGCACACACAGCCACAGCCTCCCCTGTGCCCCAGAAGGACCTCAGGTTACCTGCCTGCCCCCTGCCATCTGGGTCTGTGCCCCAAGAAGCCAGGGATGTGGGCATGGACACAGGGAGGCCTGGAGGGGTGAGGGCCAGCACTGAGGCAGAGCGCAAGGCTCAGCCCAGGACCCCGGAGCAGCCCGCCAGTGGGAAAGCAGGATCCCGCCCAGCTCCCTTGCATGGGGACCCCTGGCAATGCCAGGAACTGCCCCCTCCGGCTGTATCTGTCAGGTGGGCAGTCCTGGGAGTCCCCTATTCTGGGAGCCACACTTCCCACACCAACCCATTCAGCTTCAACCCCCGAGGCACAGGGTGCTTCTGCCTCAGTCTCCCCCACCTCTGGGGCACGGGCTGGGGCCTGGGGAGGGGGGTGTCTGAGAACAGCTGGGAGAGGCCAGCAAGGAGCTACGGGAGGAGTGGCAGGGGACGGGAGGCCCAGGGAGACTGAGGCCAGCATCAGCCAGGTTTTCCGGAAGCAGACTCTGGCCAGAGGGCTCTGGTGGAGGCTTCCCAGGAAAATCCACAGGGGGCTGGGCTGGGGTGGGGTGGGCGCAGTCAGGAGGCGATGCTGGCCTGTTTGGGCACAAAGGCTGCAGGACAGGCTCAGGAGACCGACCAGTGACCGGTCAGGGGACGACCCTCAGGGTGTCAGTCAAGGCAAGCCCCCCGCCCATATGTGGCAGTCTCCTTGATGCTCAGAGGGCAGCCATGAGGGTCAGGGTGGGCACACCAGGGCAGCAAGGTCAGGTCAGGTCCCACTTACCTCCTCCCCGAGATGGGTTCTGGGCGCCTGTCTGTCAGGGCACACATGGCCTGATCCCAAAATAAAATACTTGGTTTCCAGGGCTGATGGCCTTGAAATGCAAATGTTGCTTTTCTGTTTCCAACAAACAGTCCCACTTGGGCCTCCTGGAGCCCTGCGGCAGCTCCCAGCTGAGATGCCCAGTGTCCACTGTCCCTGGCGGGCTCTGTGTCAATGTAGGGAGTGGGTGTGGGACCCCCGTCTGTGTAATGGGTTAGGCAATGGAGGCTGGCTCTGGGTGGTACCCTGATGTCCGTCTCGGGACTCCTAGGCTCTTAGAGGGCCCCCCGCCTGGCCCAGTGGACATACTGGCTCACCTCTACGAGACCTGGCGCTCAGACGGTCCCTCCCCTAGAGGCCCCTCCCCCTGCTGCCCCAGGGTGGATACGGAGAGAGGGCCCGTTCACACATGAGGGGCCTGGGGGGGCCTCAGGGCCACAGAGACAGAGGTGCTGCTGTGGCTCAGATCTGGGATGTCAATGCCTGGGCAGGTAGCAGCCTAGAGGGAGCCATCCACCCCGCACCCCCTCCTCCGGGACCCAGAAGCTGAACTAGAAGCCCTGGGAGGGCAGAGGTCCACATGGGCAGCAGGTGGGGAGGGGTCCTCCAGGTCTGATGGGAGAAGGGCCTCCCCCTCCTCCCTCCGCTCTGATGAGATCTCTCTCTTGGGAACAGCTACCCTGAGCGGAGCAGGCCAGCCTCAGATCACACTTCCTATTGGGGGCACACACCACCGCGGGGCTGAAATCAGGTTTCCCGCTGTCTGAGGAGCTGTTCCAGCCTCTGCCCCGGGCCAGGCAGCTCCTGACCTTGAGGCAGCCGGCCGCTCTGTCTTGGTTTCCTGGTCTGAGGCCGAGCACAGGGGATCATTCCAGGACCTGGTGGTTCTGGGCACCTGCGGTGCGGTGAGACCCCGGGCTCGTGTCCTCTTTCTGGGGTTGGGCGCTGAACGTGGAGGGTCAGCGAGCTCAGGCCCCCCAGCTGCCCAGGAGCCCTCCCCACCACACCACCCGGCCCAGGGGAGCACGGGGCCCGACCGAGAGGCTGGGATGGCCTCCATCCCCGTCCCCCACTCCGACGGGCTGAGCTGGAGGTGCGGCACGGAGCAGACGGCCTGCGTGGGTGTGGGGGCTCGGGCACAGGCAGCCGGGTTGCCAGGCAACCGCCCGGGCCTCGGCAGTGGTGTCTGGGCTCCTCCGGGCCCGGAGCACGGGGTTCTAACACTCACGCTTTGCCACTAGCAAAGTCGCTGTCAGTGGACGGAACAGGGGATGGTGTCCTTCGGGGCCGGGTGGCAGAGTCCCAGGAGGGGGAGAAAGCACAACCTGGTGCCCGGTTGTGCTCTCAAACAGGGGCTGGGGAAGCCCCCTGATGACAGTGCCCCCGGGCAGGGTCCTCTCCTGTCCCTGGCCAGGTGAACCAGTCGCCCCAGCCCCGCTCCCTCAGGACCCTTTGGGGCAGCCGGGTTCTCCAGCACCTTCTGTGGTCCCCTGTGTTCCCCAGCCCGGCCTCCCGCCGAGCCGGTGCTCCCTGCTGACCTGCCCGGGAGTGAGGGTACTGGGAGGAGGGTGAAGGGTGCTTGCGTGGGAGGGGTCTGACCGACCGTTCGTGACCTTATCCTTCCCTGGGGTCCACTGACGGGGTCCACCCCATGACGGCCTAGGTCTCCCCACCTGTCTCATGGGCCCAGTCCCTCTGAGCAGGTTGGCTGTGCCAGATCTGCCCCCACTAGGAGTCTCCCCCAGGCCCGGGGTTGGCTGTGCCCCCACGCACACTGGGAACCCTATCCCCTCCACTCCCACATCCTGGTGGAGACCAGGGTGTCTCTGGTCCGAGGGTGCCCCTGAGGCAGGGACCATGCACCCAGGCACCCCCACTGAGAAACAAGGTCAGCAGAGAGGGGCGCCTGGGTGGCTCAGTGGGTTAAAGCCTCTGCCTTCAGCTCAGGTCATGATCCCAGGGTCCTGGGATCGAGCCCCGCATCAGGCTCTCTGCTCAGTGGGGAGCCTGCTTCCTCCTCTCTCTCTGCCTGCCTCTCTGCCTACTTGTGATCCGTCAAATAAATAAATAAAATCTAAAAAAAACAAAAAAAACCAAAAAAACAACAGAGAGCACTGGGGTCCTGGCACACTGTGTGCAACCTCATGGGTGACGGGTCCAGCCACACAAGTTCGGCCCAAGGGCTCAAAGGAGAGGCAAAAGATGTCTTCCCAGGGAAGGAGCTGACCTCCGTGGGGCAGCAGCCTGACGCCCCGCCTTGGTCTGAGTCTGCTAGGTCAGAGCCGTGGGGGTGGGGGAGCTCGGTGGCCCCCAGGCCAGGCCTGGTCTGCAGATGGGGGTCTCTGCATCTCGGGACCCTCGGGTCCCAGTTTTGTCCCCCGGGAGGGCTTGGGCCATAGCTCCCTAACAGGGCTTCTGGAAGCAGGGTCCCTCCTCCCACCAGCTTAGGGTGGCTGGGAATTGGGGCACCTAGACATCCAGGTCTTGGTCCCCCCAGAGGTTGGCAGGTTCAGCTGAGGTTCCCCTCGTCAAGCCCGGGGGTTCCCAACACCCCCCACCTGTGAAGTCACAGCCCCACACAAGCACTCGGCCACCGTCTGGAGATGGGGCTGCTGACACGCACACATGAGGCAGATAGATCAGGGATTTTCCCTTTACTGAGCGTGAAATGCTTGCGTAAGATTTCAAATAGGCCATGTTGGTTCTGTCTGGTCCTGGGTGGTGGCAGTGGACGATACCCTCAGAACTGGGGGTGTCTGTGCGGAGGGGCCCCACTCGCCCACACCCCTGCCCAGGGCCTGGCATCTCCACACAGCTGGCCCTCTCCTGCTGACCTCCCCAGCCCCCGCAGGCTGTTCCCCTCGTGCTGATGGCAAGCTCTCCCTCCAGCCTCTGACTGAGGGGCTCGCAGCTCCCAGCACCAGCCCTCTGTGTCAACCTCGCATTCTGGGGCTTTTATTCCCTAGGACGCTTAGTGAGCACGTCCCGGTACTTTCTATGGCCCTGGGCACAGTCTGGCACCAGAGACCGAGCACCATGGAGCCCCAGCCTTGTCAGGGCCCAGGAAGAGCTGGCCGGGGGCAGGTTGGGGCGCCCAGGAGCTGAGACCCAGGGAGCCCAGGCTCCATGACCATCGGCCCCGTCGGCAAGCAGCAGCCTGGTCTGGCTCCCAAGGGTGAGCACGGGGCTCTGCAAACCCTTTCCCTGCTCTCCTCCCTGGGAAGCCCCCCCACAGAAAGCCCTTGCAGAACCTCCTTTGTGCCCCTCCGGTGCAGCTGACAGTTGAGACCAGGTGTTTGCCCCTAGAGCGGAGGATTTAGGATTTTCCCTCTGGGCTAGTGATTGGCCCTACTCACCCTGGAAATGGGGGTCCAAGCACTATCCCTGGGGACAAGCCTTTGCTTCTAGACCTGAATGGAGGAGCAGAGGAAGGTCTCATGTGGCAGTCCCAGTGTGGGGCCCGCCCACCATGCCCACCACCCTCTGTGGCTGTCACTGTTGGCCCAGCAGTGAGGCCCCGCAGCCCTCCTCTCCTTGGCGCCCACGCAGAGCCCAGGCTTGCCGCTTGCCACAGGCACCTTGTGGGGGGTCCTGAGGCCCTCGATGCTTCGGGGAGCACGGGAGGGGATGCAGAGACCCCCAGGTGGGGCTGCACATCCTCCTGGGGACCCTGAGGTACAGCCAGGCACCACCCCCTGCTCCTGACCCCCAGCTGTCCTTCCAGGATGTTGGGGCTGAGCTGGGGAGGGGGACAGAAGGTCGGGACTGAGGGACCAGCAGCCCTGGCAGCAGCCCTGCCCCTCCCTATCGATCTGGAGACAATTACCCCATGGCAAATCCCATTAGGTCCCTCACGCACCATTAAAGAGTTTAAAAATAACAATGTCTCATCCACGTCAGTGACGGGCCAAAGTTCAGGGCGGGATGCTGTGCGCCTGGTTCTGTGAAGGTGACTGTCACTTTGATGGGGGGCTGCGATGTTGTAAATCGGGTCCCCCAAGGTGGGGAGGGCTTTGTCTCTCCAGGTAGCCGGGCCCATCCTGACCCCCACGTCATCGGCGTCCAGCACGCCCAGAAAGCAGGGCACGTCCGGGGGGAAGCCCCTGCCTCCTGCCGGGAGACAAACCTCCTGCTTGCCCTCCGCCCCCTCACCCCCAGTCCCCAGGCCTGGTGAGCAATCCTCCACCCAGATCCAGAGACCCGTCGTCATAGAAACAGACCACATTCCCAGAGTAAACCAGGGCCATCTGTGTCCCTCTCTGGTCAGGGCTGGGAGTGGGTAGGGACAGGCGGCCTCTCCCCCCCAGATCGGGAAACAGGACAAATAGGGTCGGGGCCCTGCCCGCACCCCCGCTGGTGCTAGCTTCCCACCAAGCAGGAATCACATCCCACAGGCCCCTTGCTCCACCTTCTCTTTGTAATGCCTCGTGTGGGCCCTGGGCCCCAGCTGGCCGGCAGACACCCCGGGCTGGAGCCCATCCCAGCTTCAGGACCTGTATTAGCCACAGGCCGAGGGACACAGGGAGCCCCTAGAAGCCGGAGGAGGCAGGAAGCACCCTTCCCTGCAGCCTCCAGAGGGACCGTGGCCCCGTGACACCTTGATTTAGAACTTGTGGTCTCCAGATTAGGAAAAAATAAATTTCTGTGTGAAGCCGTCCAGTTCCTCTCCTCTGTGATGACAGCCCTGGCAAGCTAACGCGTCTCCTTAAATAACGGTTATCGCGGTCATCGAACGTGGACAGCTAATACTTTACCTAGAATGTGAACACATTTAAGCCCTTCACTGCCTTTGTTAATTTGCAATAGACAAAGGAAACTCTGAACTCCAGACAGCCCCACCCTCCCTCGGCACTTTTTCCAACTAGACAGGAAACTAGCTGCCCCCAGGCCCCCTGGGCCCCCGTACCAGCCCTCAGGGCAGCCAGTGATGCACCAGCATCTGGCTGGGGTCTCACTCTGTGACCGTGAGCTGACCAGTCAGCTGGGCCTGGGGTGGACAGGGGAGGCTGGCCTTCCCTGCCCCACATCCTAGCCCCGGCTACCCTCCACTCCCCGCTCCCAGGCTGCCGATGGGCTCCAGGTCTGGCGCCAGCCCCCCGTGCCTCCTGTGCCCCTGTGGCCCCTTCCTGCTCTCAGGGATGGTCCTGCAGAGGTCCTGGTGTGCGAAGGACCCTGTCCCTCTGTGGACCATGCCTATGGCTGTGCCGACTGCTGGAGCCCCACCTGTTCCCCATCCAGCCAGGCCAGGCAGAGATGGGGGTGTCCGCGGACTCCAAGACCCAGCAATCCAGGAGTCCCGGCCTCACCCTGGGGGGGGGGGGACTAGCTTGGGGGGGGGGCATCCACACCCAGGAGCTGCATCTGCCCCTGAGGCCACGGCTGACAGCAGCACGCAGTTGGGATTCGAGAGATGTGAACAGGACAGGACAGATGGCCTGGGGGACCTGGGGACTTCCCTCCACTCTGCTCAGAATGCTGGACAGGGATGGCTACGGCAGAGCAGGCCAGGTCGTGCAGGAGGCCCAGGCTGGAGAGACCGGGGAGGCTGGCGGGCGGAGGGCCCGCAGCTCACGGTGACCCTGCCCCGTCCTAGCACTCGGGCGGCGGCTGCTTCTCTTGGGGGAGATGCCGTGGCCCTGGCAGCCCGGGCCTACCTGCTAAGTGGCTCCATGCCGCGTCCAGCGCTCCCATGAGGCCTGTCTGGGCTCAGTGCCTCTGTCCAGCCAGCGTCCTCTACATCTATTTCCAGGACCTCTCAGGGCTAAGTGCTGCCGTGGACCCAAGAGGGGCCGGAGCTCAGGGCTGTTTGCATCTTCTCTGGGGCTACGGGCACGTGGCCTATGCTCCTGGTGCCGCCACAGGCCTGCCAGTCTCACAGGTGCCCTTGGGATGCCCTTGGGCTGGGGTCTCTAGGGAACACCATCTTCTCTTTCCTGCTGGCCGAGGGTTACCTTAGAGAGAAGGTCTGCGAACAGAACACCTCCTTCTAGCACCTCCAGCAGGGAAGAGCCGATGTACCCCTCCTGGGCAGGCTCGCCCTACCTCAGCCCTGCTAGTACTCCGGCTGGGCCATCCCTCGCTCTGGGGTCATCACAGGCACTGGAGACTCCTGGGGCAGCAGCCCGCCCCCCGAGAAGCCAGAGTACCCCTCTCCCTGCCACTGTGACAGCCACAGTGCTCCCAGACATGGCTAAATCTCCCCTGGGGGCAAAGTTAACTCCCAAAAGAACCCCGCTGCAGAAGGGTCAGGCTCCCAGCCCCACTGGGCCCAGAAGAGGGCCTGTCGCAGGGGTCCCACAGCCCTGACCCTTGTAGGCATAGACGGGCCATGGGACTTGCCTACGGAGATCCCTAATGGGTCCCTGGGACCTGGGACTGAGAGGTCAGTGGTGGGGGGACACGAAGCGCCAGGCTGAGGGCTAGACACCCTGTCATGGACACCCCGGCCAGGCCACCACGGCTCCTGGTTGGCACATGGCGCAGAGAGGCTAGGGTTTTGCCGGTAGTCCCACAGCGCATGGGCAGGATGTGGGGCCCACAGGGTGGCCTGACTCTGGGACAGCTTCATGCCCTTGACCAGACAGCTCTGCAGGGGCAGGCTGAGAGGGAGGGGCGGTCGGGGCAGGAGCGGGGGAGAGAACACATTCTCGGCCATCCTCCGAGTCTGCCCTCCAAGTGACCCGCCCGGCTCTTATCTAGTGCCCACACACCCCTAATCGGCTCGATTACCCACACAAGCCTTTGCAGATGTTTCTGGAGCCTCTTAGCATCAGAAGCAGCTCAGAGCAGCACTGCTCCCTCCCAACACCCCCGCAAGGCAGCCCAAGGTCGCTGGGGCCACAACCGGCCTGGGGCTGCTGAAGAGCTGGGGGTGGGGTGCAGAGCTTCCCCGAGGGCCCCCCACATGGACATCTGATGGCACACCATCAGGGTCAACTACGCAAGTTCCCAAAGCCCAGGGGCCCAGGGTTTCCCTGGGGACGCCGTGAGTTGTGCCTTCTTGGCAGCCGTGTCCTGTCCCTAGGGCTGGGTCCCTGGGATCAGGGTGCATTTAGGCCACCCCCCACTCCCAGGCCCTGTCGCCTGCCTGGGGTCTGAGGGCTGAGAGATGCCCTGACCTGGCCAGGCCTCGGGTCCCTTCACTGGGAATAGGTTGGCTGCTGGGAAACAAAGTAGGATCCTGGCCTGTCCGTGACAAGGTCATGGGGGAGCCCACCCTAGCCAGGGCACCCCCAGGCTGCAGGCAAGGAAGCCTGGATGGGGCCAGGAGAGGGGAACTTGGGCATGGGGATCTGCGTACCCCATCATCCTTGCTCAGGCCCCTGGAGACGGGCAGCTGGGCTCCCCCTCCCCTGCCCACCCACGGCCCCGGCACCGGTGGCCTTGCCACGTCAGCCTGTTCCTGGCCCTGCTTGGGCAGACGCAAAATCTCTCCCAAATCCCGTATTTAATTTTGTTCTCTGGGAAATTGTAGGAGGTTTTGGAGATAAAGCTGAGCTGATAAATCAGGGATTTGGCTGTTCTTGCGGAAACGCTCGGATGATGGGCGGGCGGCGGGCCCAGGTTGCCCAGGTCGGCAGAGCCCCGCGTAGGTGTCCCCGCAGTGATTCACGGGGACCCCCACCAGCCTGCTAGGTGACAGGTGTGAAGGACGCCGGAGTGACGATAGCTCGTACGGGGGCCAGACCACAAGGGACGCCCCGAGGTGCTGTTAGAAAGTGGGTCCGCGCACACTGCAAGAGGTTGGGGCGCTGAACCACACGGAGCCCTCCTCTCCGCGTCGTGCCTCTGTGGATCCTTCCCCAGGGGTGTGCTTCAGTGCCCCCCCTTGCTGACTGCTCTGCCTCAGCCGCCCCACTTAGCCAACACCCACGCCCTGGAGCACTCTCCTTTTGTCTCCCAAGCACGTTCTGGCCAGTGTGGAGTGGAGTAGGGCTATCACCTCCCTCATCTGGGACACTATACCTCTTCTAATGTGACTCAGAGGGCACTGGGTTTGTCAGCCTTGAAACCCATTGGCTGATGTCCACCAGGGGTGGTCTCAAAACCCCCCAGGGGTAGGGAGGTTTTCATCTGGTTTCCTCATTACTGTTGGGTTTGCCCTCGGCATTTCTTTCATTTCCTTAGCAGGTCTGAGTCCCTTTTATTCACAGTCAAGGCTTAAAAACGCCAGGTCATGCCTGTGTGCTCTGGACCTCTGAAGGCAAAGGAGGAGGAGGAGCTGTGATACTATGAGAGACAATCAGGGAAGACTTCCTGGAGGAGAGGTGAACTCGCAAGAAGTGGGGTCTGGGGCATTCCAGGATGGGGTGGGGAGGGGAGGACCGTGAGGAGGGCGGGTGTGAGAAGCCCCTGGATCCTGGCTGGGTCCAAGTCAGTCGGGATAGGCCGGGTTTCCTCGGGGTAACAGAGGTCTGGTCCACCTCGATGGCTTCCCACAGCAAAGGTTTATATCTTGTCTTGCCCTAGGTCCTTCGTGGATTGTGCTGGGCCCCATGACATCCTCATTCTGGGATGTGGAATATCTTGGGCCCCCTGGCAGGGGCAGGGCAGAGGGAGAATCAGGACTGGCTCTTGAATGCTCTGTCCATGAGGGACTTGGGTCACTTCTCCCATGTCATCCACCCGAGTGGGGACACAGCTTCACCTAGTTTTGGAGGGCCATCAGGGGCCTCCCTGTGCCTGCTGCAGAGTAGAAGACACGGGGCCCCGTGGGGACTGGCTCCAGCTCCCCAAGTACCAGGCTGTCCTCGGCCCCAGAGGAGGGGATGGGGCCCCTCATCAGGTGTGTGGATCCTGGGGTCCTCCTGGGACCTCGGAGCCTGCACCTTCTCCCCACTAGAGTTGAGCTCTGGCCTCAGCCCTGGGATCCATGAGGATAAGCAGCCTTGCGGCCGCAGGAAAATCACTTTATAGAAAGAAACCGGATTGAAAAATCTGCCTTGAGGTCCTGATGGGAACATTCTACTAAAACTGGCTTTGGACAGTGACATGCCATAGGGGAACGTGGGCATCCTGTGGCCGCTGACGGCTCCTGGGGAGCCGTCGTGGGCTGGCCCTCAGCCTGCTCTCCCCCAGCTCCTAAGCAGCTGCTGTCCCCCCCACGCCCAGACGGAGGGGAATTAAACACAGGGAGGGTGCTGCCCCCCCGCCCCCGAGCTATGCCCAGAGCAGTCCTGGCCTCAGCCTTGGGAAAAGGTTCTGGAGTCTTCTAGTCCTCTGACTGGTCCCTGCTGTGTGACCTTGGGGTGACCTACGGCTCCATGCCTGTTTCTTCATCTGTGCTCGGGGACCCAACTGCATGCCAGAGGGAGCATCCGGCAGACGCAGGCGGGGCCCAAAGGAGGCTTGGAGTGGGGGTCGGTGGGGGGCGAAGGCCGGGTGCAGACGGGAGTGCGGAGCAAAGCTCTGGGCCCCGACGGGCTCCATGGTGAGTTCCAAGTGTCAACACGCCTTGTGAGGGGGGAGGAGGGGACGCATGCTGGAGCCCAAGGATGGGATCCCAGGTCTCAGCCCCCTTGTGCCCTGCTAGGCCGTGGTGGAGTGGGCCCAAGGGACAGAGCCTGCTGCCCCTGAGGTCCAGGAGAGACCAGGCCAGGCGCAGAGTGTGGATGGGCTGGAGAGTGTGGGGCCCCAGTATCCCGCAGCCAGTGGGCTGGGCACAGTTCCTCTCGGCCGCGTCTGCCCCCAGGTGTCTCTGAGCAGAACGAGGCAGGTGCGCTGCACCTGAAGCCCGCTCCCTTCTCCCCGCAACTTCTTGGACTCTGCCAGAAGCCTGTGGGGACGTGCTTTATGGGAGTAAGGAACATGTGTGTGCAGGATGGCTGCAGGGGGCCCAAGTCCTGTGGACATCAGCAGGGAGATACCTGGCAGGGAGGGCAGCGGCTCTGAGAGTTTCTTGGGGTCCCCCACACTGTCTCTGATGTTTCCACCATTCCTCGGGGCGGGCCAACAGGGCCCAGTGGGTGGGGCGCCCCCGACACTCGCCTCCAACACAGACTGGAGAGAGCCCTCCCTCTGCGCGGGATCCGTGGGCTGGGGAGCAAGAGCTCTCCCAGGCATCCTGTTCCAGGATTCCCCACCGCATCCTGACACGCGGCTGCTTGAACACCTCCAAGGACGAGGAGCTCATTCCCTGTGGGAAATAGAGCCTGTACCCAGAGCGCAGGAATTAAGGCCCCGCGGGCTCTGAGCTCCACCTCTTAGCGAACAAACACTGTTTCATGGTCACATCTCAGGCATCCTTTGTCTGTGCCCAGACCCCAGATGCCGTGGAGCTGAGCCTTCCCAGGGCTCTCCTGCCCAACCGCTTGTTACGCGGCCTCTTCCGTTGTTGCTCTGATTGTAAATCCCACCGTGGTGTAGCTCGGAACACTGACGTTTCCCTTCCCTTTGAAAAATGCCCCCTATTTGCCCTCATGTTCGAGGGCGAGCGTGAAGGGACTGGGCAGCTTATGTCTCTCAAGGTCACCTGACAAAGTCCTTCTAGAAAGCTCACCGGACCGGTCAGGCCCCAGGATAGATCCGTGGGGCTTCCCCCAGGGCCCGCCCTCACGGGGCATCCGGCGCCCTGCCTTCCCCTGGGAGATGGGGTGCAGGGAGGCAGTGGCCGGTGCCTCAGGCCCCTCGACGCATCCCCGTGTTTTCAAAGTCCTGGGCTTTGGGAGTCTCCAAGCGGTGTCTGGGTGACAAAAATATCAACGTACACAAATAACTGAAAATGACTGCTCAAAGTGTGCCTGAGGTCCCAAGAGCTCTGCCCATGGCCGCCAAAATGTCCCTAGAGAACATGCGGATAGCAGGCCACAGCACACCCAGGCACTGGATTACCACCGGCCAGGACTAGGAGAGCAGCCGGACCCCCGCTGCCTTGTGAATGCGCCCGAAGGCGGCAGGGCCAAGCCTCCTGGAAGCGCATCTTGATGCCCGGCACAGCCAGAGAGGGGTCGGAGAGACACAGGTGACGTGGGCCGTTTCTATTCGGGGGGCTGGGAAAGTTCTGGAACCAGAGATGGGTGGACGAGTCTGTGTGCCGCCGCGTCCACATGCACTGGCCTGCCCAGCCCACCCCTGGGGCCTCTCCCTGGCCGCCGGTGCCGCACAGTCATCCTCCAGATTTTGGGGCTACACTCTGCAGCTTTGTGGCATCTTCCAAAAACCCCTTAATGTGGACATCTTGGAGCCAGTTCTGCAGGACGGAAGGCCTGAGAGGTTATGAAGGGCAAGGGGGCACGGTGCCTGACCCCCAGCCCCCGTGTCCCCTCTCTACGTGAGCGCCCAGAACGGACCACAGACTGCCTGGGAAGGAACCTTCGGGGACAGAGACTGACAGAGAGACTTCCAACGGGAACAAGGTCAGGGGTCAGGCCACATCGGGAGGGGCACGCACACCGTGTCACTCCATCCTCAAACACCCAAGAGAGAGGAGCCGCCCTTATCCCCAGCTCACAGAAGGGGAAACTGAGGCATGGTCCTGGCAGCGTCCAGTGCTGCGGTCTAGATCCACCGCCCACACCACAGACCTCCAAAGCCTCGCATGGCAGAGCCAGGCCATGGTGCTGGGGACAACCTGGGTGACCGGGCCATGGTGTCTCAAGGCTGCCAGGGCCTGGGCTGAGCCCTGCAGGGGGACACAGCTGCCCAGAGTGGGAGCCCCATGTGGTTCCAGCTTTGGGCTGGGAACACGGTCAGTGAGTGGTGTCCTCTCTGGGCGCAGGGTGGACAGGGGAGTCTCATGGTCCTGAGTCTCCACCTTGTGCTCATGGCCAGGTCTGGGGACAGGCCCGGGGCTGAGCAGGCGTGAGCCCCCAGCCTCTGTCAGCCTCCCTCCTGCCAAGTGCAGGGACGTGGCATGGAGCCTTGACTTGAGGACAGTTGGGTTGCAGGCTGCAGCCGCCAACCGCCCCCCACCCCCAGCATGTCTGCCCCCACCCACATCCTCCTGCCCTCTCCTGCCGCAACCCCCCTGACCCATTGCAGGGAAGGGGACCTCCCCAGCTGCCCAGCGCCTCCATTCCTAGAGCACATGTCCTGGGCCCGTCCACACTCCGTGCTGCTGGACCAGGAGGAGGGAGTGTGTGCTTCTTCCCTCCTGCCTGGGGGCGGGGGCAGGCCTCCCTCTTCCCCGGTGGCAGCTGCTGGAACTGGGACCGGCCAGGCTTAGGGCCATCTGAGACGCTTCAGCTCCTCCAGTGACCAAAATGTCCTGCGGGCCCGGGAATTGCGAGGAGGGGTGAGGCCATCCTTCTGGCCCCGACCAATCCCCCTCCCTGCAGGTAGTTTCCCGGAAATGCCAGGTCCTGCATCCTCTCTCCTCTTGCTGGGGTCCTGGGTCTGAGGCTGGCGAGTGGCCTGTCGCCTCCCACGGCACTGGCCGTGACTCAGTGTCCCTCTGTGCAAGCACAGAGCAGCGGCCAGGGGCGTGGACAGGTAGAGACCCCAGGGAACGCTTGGGGGGCACCGTTCCTCCACCATCCCCTCCCTGCCTCTTCCTGCCTCAGCTAACTCTCGAGATCAGGCCAGGCACCCACTGGCCCCATGAGAGGTCATGAGAGGCGCCAACCCCGGGGGCAGGGGTGTGTGAGGAGGTGTCTTCCAGAGCGGCCCTGGGAGGAAGGGAACTCCCTGTCCCCGGGGGTGTGCGAGGACGATCTGGAGGGAGTGCTGGGGGGCCTCAGGACCTCCCTGAACCCATGGCAGGTCCCAAACGGCTGTCTGACCACGGCAGGGGAGAGGGCAGCGGGTGAGCACCTTGGCGTGTCCCTAGACTCAATTTTCTCGGCTCAAATGCAATTTGGCAGCAAATCCAATAAGCCTGCATATCACTCAGCCGCTGCTTCGAACCCGACACTGGCAATCAGCCTGCCGCTTCGAGCCCAGAGACCCCGCAAAGCTTGGGGGCTGGGGGGCGGGAATGGGCCTGGAAGGTGCTGCTCATTCCCAGCACTGGGCACCGCACCAGCCGTTTATGCACAGCCACTCCACGCAGCAGATGGTGTGATCCCTCCACAGAGGAGAAGCAGGCCCGGGACCACCGGCCTCACCACAGGGTAATAAGGGCAGGGTTAGACTCCAACCCAGCCGTCTTCCCGTGGCGTGTTCACTTCTGCCTATGGACAAGGGACGGATCTGCCACTGTCCGGGTTAGGGGCCCAGTTCCCTGACAGGCACCCAGTCACGTCCTGTGGACCGGCCTTGCTGGGGACCCCGTCATTCCCGAGCACCTGCCTCGGGGACCACATCCTGTCATGTCCCCAGGGTCTCCAGAGTTTGGCTCTGGCCTCGTGTTCAGCAAGCTCCCTGGGTCAGCAGGTTCTTGGGGCAGCTCTGGCCTCAGAGGACAGATGCTGTGTGCAAAGCAGGGTCCAAGTAAAAGGGAGGGCCAGGGATCTCCCCTTCGTCCCCGTCCTGAGTGGGCCCTGTGTATGCAATGCCGTCAGGAGACACAAAGCACAGAGAGGCCCCCCTGACCTCTTGCCCTTGAGGACAGGCTCAGGTCCAGTCTCAGTGGGGGAAATCTGGGGTGACTGTCCCCAAGGCCCACATTTATGAAGCACTGACTTTGGGTCAGGCGGCAGACATGCTGGGCCGCAGGGCCCCTGCCAACAGGGCACAGAGGTCAGGCCCCCCGGAGGGGGCACAGCCAGGCCGAGGCTGATGTACCTGAGGTCTGGGGCTGGTGTGGCCCAAGCTGGGACAGGACAGCATGGGATGTGGAGGGACAGGGGCTGTGGGATGGAAGGGGGCATGGTGGTACATAGGTATCCTGCAGGTGCACTGTTGGGAGGCTCCCCAGGGGCTAATGAGGCGTGTGGGGTGGGAAAGGCCATCCAGGCTCCGGATGGGGTGGGGGATAGGCTCCAGAGGGAGAAGAGACCACCCCAGCCATTGTCCCGCCCCTTCCCAGAACATTTTTGCGGCCAACGCTGCCCTCTGCTGGTGGTATTGGAGATCGCCCCTCACTTCTGTGGCTGGCAGGATGGGGCCAGATGAGCTGTGCCCTGGGGAAGAGGCCTCCTTCCTGCTCCTGTGGTCTCTGCCATGAGCCTGGCCCTGCGTGGCCTTGGGGACACTGTCAGGATCTGCTTCTACCCGTGTGGAGAAGATGCGGGTGTCTGGGTCCAAGGTATCCCCTGGAGGCTGAATTCAAACCCCTTCAAAGACAGGCCCACCCCGTGCGTGTCCGGGGGACCGGCTCCCTGGGACGAGTAAGATGGGCAGGGGACAACGGGCCCTGGCGTCAGGCCACCGTCCCGGTGCAATTCTGGGCAGACACCACATGTGGTCCAGGATGGGTGCTGGGACTTGGGGCTGCCTGGCCCTTTAAGAGAGCCTCTAGGGGAGGGGGCCAGTTGCCCAGCAACAGGAGGGCTTGTGCGTACCTGTCGCTGGGAGACCAGAAGTGTCCTGCTGGGCACAGAGTGGCCGGGACCTGCCCCGCTGACCGTTGCCCTGACCACTGACCGTCCCTCCCCGGGGTAGCAGGGGCGGGGAGAACCATGGCGCAGATGGACGCACTCCTGACCAAGGAGCCGGCCCCGCAGACGGTGCCGGCCTGCGAGCTGCCCCGGAAGCTGTACGATGTGGCCCGGAACACGGGTGCCCATACGTCCTCGGGCCTGGCCACTGCCGGCTTCCGCTCGGCCAAGTACCTGCCAGATGAGTGGTTCCAGAACTGCTATGCCCGCTACCACCAAGCCTTCGCTGACCGCGACCAGTTGGAGCGGCAGCGCCACGAGAGCCAGCAGCTGGCGGCGGAGACGGAGGCATTGGCCCGGCGCTCGCAGGAGGACTCCACCCGGAAGGTGGGTGCGCGGCTGCAGGACACGCACTGCTGGAAGTCGGAGCTGCAGCAGGAGGTGCACGAGCTGGCCGCTGAGACTGACCTGCTGCTGGCCCAGAAGCAGCGGCTGCAGCGTGCCCTGGACGCCACCGCTGTGCCCTTCTCCATCGCCACCGACAACCTGCAGTGCCGTGAGCGCCGCCAGCACCCCGACCTCGTCCGTGACTTCGTGGAAATGGAGCTGCTGAAGGTGCTCCGGGAGCCACAGGCCCCATGGTCTCCCCCGCCTCAGGGAGCGTGGCCTGCACAGGGTCGACGGGGGGTGGTTCCCCCGGGTGCGCCCACGGCGCGGGCTGACCCCAGGCGGGTGCACACAGACTCATGGAGCCCACGCCCCTCTGCACACACGGGAATACTCAGAGCACGTAACCCTTGGCACACGCAGACCCGTGTGGAGCACATGCCCGGGTCCACACCCATGCACCGTGACACCAGCTCTGTTTGTAGGTTGGGGACCCACAAGGTGCTGGGGCCACAGGGTTAGGGCTCAGGCCATACAGGACGGAGGCGCGTCCCTGACCCTGGAAGGGTGCCCAGTCTGACCTTTTCAGAGCCCAGTGCTCACAGTGGACACTGGGGGAGGCTCAGCAACTGGCAGGGTGGGCCCCAGCTTGGACCTGCTGAGTTGAGGACATCATGGCATGGGGACAGGTCCCAGTGTAGGGGTTTGAGCAGGTACGGGGGCTGGAGCTGGACCTCACATCTGCTCACCCCATCCCATGTCCAGGGCCCCTGCTCTGCCCCCACCCCAATAATTGCTCATCTTGGGGTGAGGGGGACAGAATTCACACCTGGATGTGTGTCGGGGACATTTGCCTGAGGATGGGACACTCCGAGGACACCGAGGCGAGGTCCATCCACAACCTGATGCCCCCCAGCATACGCCCCATGGTTGGGACAGGGACTGAGCTGAGCCCAGTGGGGGGGGGGGCACCTGAGGTCTGGGATGCAGGCAGGGCTGGCAAGTTGGGTCCTGTAGGCTCCTGCACTGAGGGGCAGCCCTATGGTCACCCTTGGGTCCCAGCACCCGCTGGGTAGACCCTTGGGGCATCCTAGCTCATGCAATTAAACCTGCGCCTGAGCTCCTGAAGGCCGAGTGCCCCATAGCTCCCCCTCCCTGATGCCTGTGGTGGAAATCCAGGCCCAGCCCAGTATTCAGGTGCTGCTGGGTGAGGGTGGGATGGAGGTCACCTTCATACCCCAAGGCTTCCCCACTCCAAGCTCAGCAGGACCTGTCCTTGGGGGAGCCTCACAAGCATCAGGGAATGACACAGTCCAGTCCTCTGCTCCAAGACCCTCTCAGATCCTGGGGGCCTTACTTGTGACCTGTAGGCTGTGGGCGTTCCTGGGAGATGCAGGGCACCCCCTGCATGCTCCAGGCTCAGCCCAGAACCTTGAGTACCCCCTCTCCCAGCCCCAATGCCCTCCTCGGTCCCCCTCCACCTCAACCCCACACTCAGCTGCTCAACGAGCTTCCAGGGCTCTGGCTGCAGCCCCCTGGGCCCTTAACCAAGAGACACCCCCCTCCCCCTCCCTAAGCATTACCCCACCTTCCCAATGTGAAAACATGAACAATGGTCCAGGTACAGGGAAACAGACCCTGGGTTTAGAGCCAGATGGAGGTAAAAGTCTAAATGGGGGTAGCGGACTGTTTATGCACAGAAAACAGGGCCATCGCAGAAGCAGAAAGGCACACAAATTCCCCCTTAAAGGCCAGAGGAGAGAGCCTGCCTTCTCTGAGCCCAGGGCCCTTGCCGGGAGGGCACATGGTTCCCAGGGGCCCAGGGGCCCAGGGATTTGTTGGCCACCCTGCCTGGGGGCAGGCGGCAGGGATGGCCCCTAGAGCCCAGGGGCTGCTGGGTGGGTGCCAGGTAAGTGGGAGCTGGCCCTAGTGCCCCCCAGAAAAAACCCTGCACTCTGCCACACCAAACAGAATATTCCAAAGCCCAGAACAAACCCAGTGAAAAAGAGTGGGGCTCCTCCCTCCAGCCTCCCGGGAAAGAGATAGGGGTCGACTAGCTGGCTGTGGGGCCCAACCAAGTACAGCCAGGGCCAGATGTTGGCCTAGGCACTGAAGGGGCTGACCATGGGCCCACACCGGCCTGGCCCTCCTCAGATCCTCACCAGGGAGTGGGGTCTTCTCCCCCAGGAAGCCGAGCTTATCCGCAACATTCAGGAGCTCCTCAAAAGGACCATAACGCAGGCCGTGAACCAGATCCGGTGGGTCTCGGTGGTTGCACACCTGCCCCGTCTCCTCACCCCTTGGGCTGGCTCTGGGCAGGAAGTTGGGGTGAGCTGGCTGGGAGTCTCAGAGAGGTGGGGGCTTGTCCTGGGTCTCAGCCAGGAGGATGGGGGAGGTAGGGGCAACTGGTGGGGGTGCAGACTCCTGCATGGCCTGGGGACCTGGGCATCCAGAACCCAGGCCAGCCTTTCAGGGCCGGGAACATCTGCTCCTGGACGCTGTTGGCCAGGCAGAGCCTGGGTGGCCCGAGGACCCCTGTCCTTGACAGATGAGGTGGCCTGGTTCACAGTGGAGAAGGGGGTGTGTGCTTGCTCCTGGGGTGGTACCCAGTGCCCCCTCCACAAACGCAGACCCTGCCCGCCCCAGGCTGAACCGAGAGCACAAGGAAACGTGTGAGATGGACTGGTCTGACAAGGTGGAGGCCTACAACATTGACCAGACATGCGCGCTCTACCACAACCAGAGCACGGAGGTGCAGTTTCACCCGCACTCAGCCAAGTTCGAGGAGAGGTGGGCCACCTCCGCCCCAGCCCCTTCCAGGGAGCCCCCCCAAACCCCGGTGCCCACCCGGTGCCTGTGCTCCTGAGCCCTGTGCTGGGGACCGTCCCCCAGCCCCCCGCCCCTGACGCTCTCGCACGGAGGGCCTTGTGTGCAGCTCCTCTGCCCACAGGCTGGGCAGGTGAGCAAGGACCCCCGCGCAAGGACCCCACACGCCCAGCTCACCGGGGACTGAGGGGTTACCTGCAGCTCCTCGGGTGGCCGGCAGGGGGCGCGCAGCCACCACGCCGCGGGGCGCGGGGGGGCGCGAGGGGGCACAGGGCCGCGGTGCCGCGCTGGGGGTGCTGACTCGTGCGGGCGCAGTGGTCTCGGGGCGCGGGGCGCGCGGGAGGGCCGGGTCGCAGGAGCCGTCCGCAAGCCGTGCCCGCCCGCAGCGCCTCCACGCCCGAGACGTGGGCCAGGTTCACCCAGGACAACCTGCACCGCGCGGAGCGCGAGCGCCTGGCCTCGGCCAACCTGCGGGTGCTCGTCGACTGCATCCTGCGGGACACGGCCGAGGACCTGCGGCTGCAGTGCGACGCCGTGAACCTGGCCTTCGAGCGCCGCTGTGAGGAGCTGGAGGACGCGCGCCATAAGCTGGAGAACCACCTGCACAAGGTGAGGTCCTCGCCCCGCCAGGCCACGCCCAGACTCGGCCCGGCCCCTCCCCACAAGGCTCCGCCCCACCAGACCGTGCCCAGGCACGGCCCCTCCCCGTAAGGCCCCGCCCCTGACCCAGTCCCGGCCCAGCCCCACCCAGGCCAAGACGCGTCCCTCGCCCTACTCCAGCCCCTCCCAGCTACCGACCTTTCAGGCCCGATCCGCGCCCCTAGGCTCCGCCCCCAGGCCCCACCAGGGCCGTCCCCACCCAGGCCACGTCTGGTCCCTCGTCTCACCCAAAACCCGGCCAGGTACCGTCCCATCAAGCCCCGCCCCCGTACACCCGCCCACTCCCCACCCCCCAGCCCTGCTCCTTGTGGACCAGCCCCGCCCCTGGCTAGGTCACAACCTGGCCGGACCAGGCCTTCTATCCTGTCCAGCCTGAGGGCTCCAGGCACCCACTCCTCCCTGGGCCCTCACTAAGCCAATACAAAACTAGGTGACACTGGGGGTTGCTGTCAGGCAAGAGCAAGAGAGAAGGTGGCAGGAGGTGGCCAGGCCTACTAGGGCTCTGACCCTGGGCTCTCAGGGTGCCCTTTGCTGCAGCCATGTCTCTCTGGTTCTTCACCAGGGTTGGGGCCCAGTAACCAGCAGGGTGGGGGCCGGGGGGGGGGCGCTCAGGCCAGAGCTGCTGGACCCCAGGCTTTGCAGCCCCACCCCGGCCCTCTGGGTGTCCTTGGTGGGGCTGAGAGGGCCGAACACATCTTCCTGCCTCCATATGTCCCCCCAAGTCCATGGACAGGGCCGGGGGTGCGGTGGGGGTCACGGCAACTCCCCCAGGGACCGTCCTGTTTGCAGACGCTGCGGGAGATCACGGACCAGGAGCACAACATAGCCATGCTGAAGCAGGCCATCAAGGACAAGGAGGCGCCCCTGAAGGTGGCTCAGACCCGTCTGTACCAGCGCTCGCACAGGCCCAATGTGGAGCTGTGCCGGGATGCCGCACAGTTCAGGTGCCCGCCAGGGCTGTGGCTCAGGCAGTCCTGAGGACAGGCTTGCTTGTGTCCCCCTCAGCCCAGCCCCCTTGGCCTCTGGGCCCCACGAACACCCTGCCCCCCGCCCACACAACTAGACGTGGATGTGCCTTTCAGGGCCCTGAGTGTCACGGACAGCGTGGCACTTCCTGCCTCACCCTGTGCTGTGTGGTCTTGCTGGCAATGGATCTCAGGGTCTGAGAGGCTGAGCCCCCGACGCCCCCGGCCGCCATGCCCATGCTGCCTCGGGCCTCCCATCCAGACCCCCCATGGCATGGGTGGCCCCTTGGTCCTGGCTCAAAGCCGAGGCGGGATGGGGTCTCTGGTGTTTCTGCCCTTGTTGGCAGAATCCCCCCGCATGGCTCCCTCCCTGCCCTCAGCACACGCAGGGGACTGGGGCCTTGGGCAGCACCAGGAGTCCGTCTAGCCTGCCTCCAGGTTCCAGGAACATAGGGACCCAGGAGCCTCCGCGCTCCACCAGCATTGCATCTAACTGCAGCGGGTGTCACTGAGCTCAGCCCTACACAGTGCTGCCTATGTGGGCTCTTCTGGCTGGGCCGGGGATGGGGGTGGCAGCAGAAGTCCCAGCTCAGGCCCAGCGCGGTGGCCCTGTGGGGCTGTGGGCTGAGAGCACGAGGCACGCCCTCTCCCACCTGCTGCGGGGCCCGTGTGGCATACTGGCCCGGCCCACTCCATGTGGCTGGCAGGTCTCCCTTTGGACTTTCAGGTCCTCCTGTGGCCCTGCAGCTGGCCTGGGACCCCTTGCCAGGGCTCCCAGGCCTTGCCTGTCCCAGCCTGGAGGCCCCAGCTCACGCCTTCCTCCCCGGCCCCCCAGGCTGGTGAGCGAGGTGGAGGAGCTGAACACGTCCCTTGCGGCGCTGAAGGAGAAGCTTCTAGAAGCCGAGCAGTCACTACGCAACCTGGAGGACACGCGCATGCACCTGGAGAAGGACCTGGCCGTCAAGACCAACAGCCTCTTCATCGACCGCCAGAAGTGCATGGCCCACCGTGCCCGCTACCCCACCATCCTGCAGCTGGCCGGCTACCAGTGACCGGGGCTGGCACCACGGCGGGTGCCTCTGCAGCCTGGCTGGACGTGGGCAGGGACTGTCCCCAGGCCCCCCAATAAAGAGTGTATTGGCTTTCTACTTGTCGGCGTGGTTCTGGGTGGAGGTGCCGCAGCCTGGGCGGGTGGGCTTTACCTACGGACCTCCTGCCCAGGCCAGTGGGAGGTGGGGGTTCAGAGCCTTTGCAGGGCAGTTCCTGCTGCCTGTGGTGGCCTCGGTTCCCACCTGGAGAGGACTGTAGAGGCCCCTGCATTGCTCACCGCGACCCAGTGCCCCCACACCCCCACCAGCGCTCCGAGCCTGCTGAGCCTCGGACGGGGGCCCTCTGTCTGCCTGAGCTGCCCGCAGGACCCCGCAGAGGAAGCGTCCCCTCCTGCCACCGTGGAAGCCACAGCTGTCGTCACCTCAGCCATGACCAAAGCCCCAGCTTTCTCCTCCGTGTGCCCTGGACGCTGTCCCTGTGCGGCTGGCTGGCTCTGCCCCAAGGGACTGGGCCGGGGGTTGTGAGCTTCTGCTGCAGGGTGCCAGACAGAAGTCCCCTGGGGCCTCTCCCTGCCCTGACAGTGGGAGGGCACCCAGGAAGACAGATGCCTGGAGACTCTGAGCCAGGGGTGGGGGGGCCCCCACTCTCAGGCACCTCGGTCACCTTGGGTGGCCAGTGTCCTGTCCGGCCTCTCCTTAACCAGAGGGTGAGTCAGGCTGGGGTACGGTAGGTACAGTGCTCCCAGTGCCACCTGTTCATGCACCATCCCTCACCCCTCACCTCCATGAAGGAGGGCCCTGCGAGCGCCCACCCCACCCGGGGCACACAGCTTCCAGTCCCTGTCCGCCTGTGCAGGGCAGTTCAGGAGCAGAACTCAGGGAGCGTCCAGCCCCTGCCCCCTGCGACAGCTGCCAGGGGACTGAGGGGCAAGGTGGGTGCTGAGCACAGCTCATTGTCTCTCGGATGGGCTGGGGGCCCCGGGCTGAGAGCACGCGGGACAGACCCGGGGCTGCCAGCTGGCCGTTCGTTGTCTCTGGTTGTGTCATGGCTGCCGGGGTCTGGAAGGTTTGTCCCCCTGTAGAGACGATCCACCAGACCATGGAGCTGAGGGACGGCTTCCTGGGATTCTGGCCCCCGCTGCCCGGCCAGGCTCGTAGGAAAGGTGAGGCCACGACACAGCCCGGGGTTCTGCCTCAGAGACCTTGACCCTTCTGGGCTCACAGTGGCACAGCTGTGGACCCAGGCCCTGAGGCCAACAGGGCCCTGGGGAGGGGGAGCAGGGTCACATCAGGCCACCAGAGCCGCTGGAGGGGTCCTGCATGGCAGGATCCATCAGGGGACAGGGTCCCAGGGCGCTGGGCAGGGCAAGCGTGGTGCGGGTAATGGAAGGAGAAGGTCTGGGGCCGCAGTGTCACCCCTCTCTGCTCCCTACTGCAAGCCCCCTGGTGACCCAGGGCTACCCCAGCACCGCTAGGTTACCCCTGGCTTCCACGGGTTCCCTGTTTGTGGAGACCTCCAGCCTGGCTGCAGTCACTCTCACAATGAGTGAGTGACCCCGCAGGGTGCCCGGGTCCGGAGCCCCCGTCCATTCCTTACAGGACCCCCTGCGTGGCCCCACTGAATGGAGTCTGTGGTGATAGGCACTTGGCCTCACCCCCGGCCCCCATGCTAGGGCTGCTGCTGCTGCTGCTGCATTGGGGGCCGTGTGGGCACCTTGTCCCTCCCCCCAGGCTCGAGTTGGTGGTCAGTGCAGCCTTCCTGCGCTGCAGTGGGCTGGAGGCAGGGAGGGAGCCCCGCCCCGCTGTGGGTGATGCTGTGGCCCCCTGGGGGCCACTGACCCGTGGGGCCGTGACGCTCAGCCACGCTCCCGTCGTCACGGAGATGTCAGGCGGCGTGTCTGAGGACGGCTATTTCTGTCCAGGCCCTCCCGCCACCTGCTGAGTCACCCTCAGCCCCTGCTGACCACCTGCACCTCAGTGAACACTGGGCAGCCGGGGGACCCACCCAGACCGCAGGGACCCCAGGCTTCCTTCCAGGACCTCCACCCTACAACCTGCCCCTCTGGAGGCACCCCACATACTAGGCAAATTTAGCTCCCTGTCCCCTCCCCTAAGGGACACACAGTGACTTCCCATCTCCTGGGGAGGCTCAGGACAAGGGATGCTGGGGCCCACAGTGGGGCCAGAACTCGCCCAGACCCCCAGGGGCAAGGCTCTTCCTGCTCCCACCTGCCACAGGGGATGCCCCCAGCCACTGCTGAGCCCATCGATGTCCATTTTATAGGTGGGGAAACTGACGCTCGGATGCAGGGAACCGCAGAGGTCGGGCCTGTGATCCTTTCCAGTGCCCGAGAGGCCGGAGTGAGACCGCCAGTGAGGACGCCCCCACCTGCCCTGGGCCCAGGCTCTCACAGGGACGCCGCGCTGGGAAGTAGGGGCCACGTATGGGCCTCCAGGAGAGGCTCTTGCGAAGCTGCCTGGTCTCAGAGCCAAGCCCGCACCTGGCACACACTGACAAGGTGTGGGGCCCTGGGAAGCATGCAGGGATCCAGTGGTGATGTCTGTCAAGGGCAGGTCCCTGGCCTCACCTGACCTCTCCCCCAGACCAGGGGGCACGGCCCAGGCAGCTGTGGGGCTTGGGGTTCGGTTGGGGCCCCTCCTCCTCATACGCGGACCCCCTCTGCTCCCCCACCAGGCTCTGGTATGGACGGCAGCCTCTGGCCTCCTGCTCTTCCTGGGGCTGCATGTAAGGGCCTGGCCCAGCCTAGGGCCTCCCCAACGTCCCTGTGTGTAGTGCTGCCGCCCCGCCCGGCCCCCTGCTGTCCCCCACCGAACTGGGGAGCTGTGGGGGCTGCTGCCCCGCGTGCATCCCACTGTGGACATCTCCATCCTCAAAGGTGAGTGTCTGTGGGGAGGCACCCCCACCCCAGGCCTGTTCCCATGAGGACACCCCACGCTGGGGGGTGGGGCAAGAGAGCCCTGATGGAGGCAGCTGGGCCCCTGTGGGCAGGACACTGGACACCTACCTCTGGCTCCTGGCAGCTGCAGAAAGGGGGAAGCGAGGCAGCCTGGGCAGGGGGCTGTGGCAGAAGGGCGCCTGAGGTCCCTCTGTCCTGTTCACCCACCTGCAGCGGTGCCCTAGGCCCAGTCTCCAGGGGAGGCTGGAGGGAGGCCCCAGGTCCCCTCTGGAAGGACGCCAGCTACACAAGCCCTCATCCTAGGGCACTGGGCAGCACTGCCCTTAGCTGGACCTGCCAAGCTCCCAGCCTCACGTCCTGTACAGACCAGGGCAGACCATCCTCTGGCAGCTCCTGCTGTCCCTGCCACCCCCGCTGCCCGTCCTGTTCCCATGCGGCAGGTGGTTGAAACCCCAGAAGAGATGCAGACTGGGGCCGTGACTTCTCCTGGCCCCCCGTGACCCCGGACCCCATGCCCTGACCCCTCGTCCCTTCTCCTCCTGCAGGTGAGAAGGGCGAACCAGGGGTCACCGGTCCCTCCGGCAGCAACGGGAAGGAGGGTCTGCCAGGCGCCCGTGGCCTCCAGGGCCACAAAGGCCAGAAGGGGCAGGCAGGGCCACCGGGCTCCCTGTGTCCACGCACCTGCGCGTCCTTCTCGGTGGGCCAGCAGGAGGGCCTGCACAGCACTGACCGCTTCATCGCAGAGCTGGTGAACCTGGATAAGCCTTTACCTGCCGTCTGGCCGCTTCCTGCGTGCTGTGCCAGGCGTCTACTTCCTGAGCCTCAGCGTGCACACGTGCAACCACAAGAGACCTACCTGCACATCATGTGCCACGGGCGGGCCGCCGCTGTGCCGTACGCCAGCCCAGAGAGCACAGTGTCACGCAGACCCAGAGCTGCTGCTGCCACTGGCCACTGGCGATGCCGTCCGGGTGCGCGTGTTCCAGCGTGACCGCAGCAACGCCATCTATGGCGAGCACAGCGACCTCTGCATCACCTTCAGCAGCCACCTGGTCAAGCCGGCCACGGAGCTCTAGCCCTCCCCGGCTCGCCATGCCACAGATAGCCCAGCCCAGCCAGCTGTGTCTGAGCTCCGACTGTGTACAGTGATGGCGCAGAGTGCCAGGGATACAGCTAGAGCCGGACGGACATGGGGCCCCCCAATGGGGGTGCGCGCAGACTGGGCATCCACACCGAGATGATTGGGAGGGAGGCCTGCGGGTCCTGGCGTGGGGGGCCATCCATTCTGCTTGTACAGAGCTGAGCCCGGCACCGGGGCTGCGGACACGTCTGCAGAGCTCCTGCTGTGGACACTGTAGACATGGGCGGCCCCTGGAGACATGGTCTGCTCAGGGCCGACTCCGCCAAGAAACACATAGAACCCCGGGGTGTAGGAGGGTAGCCAAGGCCCTGAGACAGGACGGCGTCTAGCAGGGGTGGGTGTGGTCCTGGGCCAGAGGGGAGAGTCTCGTCCTCGGGGTGAACACAGGGCCCAGTGTCCCCTCATCTGTCCAGATGGTGGAGGAAGACGGCCCCTCGAGGTGCAGCCCTGAGCCCGGGGGAGCCCGACACTCCAGTGTCACCGTGTAGTTTGATGAAGCTGAAATTAGGGCCTGGCAGAGACAGAGCCTCTCTTAGGCTGCACGCCTCCCCCACTGCAGGCAGAGGTGAAGCTAGAGGGTGGCGCGTTCACTCCACAGCAGGGCTCCATCCACCTCCTGGGGCCGCTGTGAGTCCGTTCCTTTTCTGGCTTGTGCCCCTACCTGGGCCTTCTGCCCAGCCCCTCCCGTGCCCCATCACCACCGCCTCCTCCCTGGACCTCCCCCACGTCTCCTCCTGCAGCTGCTCCCTCCTGAGCAAGGATCCTGGGGCAATGAGACCACGGAGGCCGTGGCCAGAGCAGCGTCTGGCATCTGTGGAACCCCACAAGCTGGATGAGGTCCTGGGCTGTGGCGAAGCGGCTGGAGCTGCACAAGGGCTGCACTGGGCAGGAGATGTTGGAACCTTCTAGAAGGAAGGCCTAAGGCCGCAGGACAGGACACAAGAGGAGGCAGAGGCGGCTGCCAGAGGCCCCAGAGCCCTTTCCTTTGTTGGGTGTACCAAGAGCACCCACAGGCCTAGCCTGGGGCCTCATGGGTGCCACCAGCTGCCAGAGGTGGGGTTCCCTCCGTCCTCGTTCATGCCAGAACCCCCCCAAAGAGCACCCAGCCCAGCATGAGATAAATTCCCTATACCCACCCGGTCCTGGCAGACCCCTGGGAAGGTGGTGCTAAGCGTGGGGAAGGGGAGGTCATCAGGGATCATTGTCTCAGACACACATTCGGGGCTTCTCCTATCCCAGGACAGAGGAGACACTGCGGCCCAGCAAGGGTGTATAGAACCTCTAAGTGTGTATGGTGTAGGGCGCTGGCCCCCCAGGGGCTGGGCTACCCCCACCAAGTATGGCCCTGGACAGAGGAAGGGGGCCTCACTGAGGAGGGGCTGCTGGGATCCCCTTTGTTGTCCACACCAGGCCTGTCTGCAGGGGGAAGGTCTCCCTGCCAGCAGTCCACCCTGTGGGCAGGTCTTGAAGCCTCTTGAGCAGTGGGTACGACCCACGGGCACACCTGGGGCCCCAGTAGAAGACCCTCCCTCCATAGGTCCTACAGCCCATTGCGGCCAGTGGGGGGTCCCACGGGCATGGGTTCCTGTCACTCCAAAGTGCCGGCCCAGGCCTCCCACGCTGGGTCCATGTTTGCCCCAGACAGGGTCCTGACCTGAGGAAGTCATCAACTAGGAGGTCGGCACCAGCAGGGGTCTGTACCCCAGGGGGCAGCCCATGGGGGCTTAGCAGGGACTCCTGTCCCCCAGGAGCACACCAGCCCGAGCAGGCCCTACTGGCGTACGTGGCAGGTGTCAGCCAAGGACACAGGACAGGGGGGCCAGGATGGGCATCCCAGGCTGCTGGATGGCGGGACCATTGGAACTTTGGAGCTGTGGGAAGTGGCAGCCCCCCGACCTGTGATGCCAAACTGGCCAGACCTGCAGACTGAATTTTGACCTCTGGCCGTGCCCTTCTATGGCTGCAACAACCGGACACAGCCAGGGTGGCGGCAATGGGCAGGGCCCTCAGGAGCAGCTCAGAGCGCTGTGGGGTGGGGGGCAGGGGCTGCAGGGGCAGAGAGGGCCTGGTGGCAGGACCAAGCCACCCAAAGAGAAAAGGGGCACCTGTGAGAGGACTGGAAGGACCCGGCCCCCCTCCCCCCTCCCCCCCAGAGGCGGACTACCAGCGTGCAGCAGGCCAGGTGGGCCAGAAGGAAGGCTCTGTCTTCCCAGCTTGCCCTGTGGCCTCCGCTCCCACATCCAGCAGCATGGGGAGGACGACAGGTCAGGTCTCAGAGCGGCCGTGGCCAAGAGGTGCCCGGGTCCAGGGCGGTCTGCTGACCTGGTGGCCTGAATCCAGCTGTTCCCGGAGCCCAGGCAGGGAGGTGCTGGGACACAGTGGCAGAGCCTCTGGGGTTGGGCCCTGGTATCAGCTGCTAACCCAGAAGGCAAGGATGGGTTGGGCCCTGAAGGGCGTCTGAGAGCCCCCGGGCGCTGAGGCCAGGACAAAATGCCGGCATCCCCCCCAACACACACCCCCTCCAGGTTCATTTATTTTTTAAAAAGGAACAACTGACCCCAGGGTGCAGTCCACATCCCAAAATGGCCAGGCTGAGCGGTGCGGCTGCAGGTCTGGGTGGGAGGCCACGGCTGCCCTGAGCACGTGGGGAGCAGAGAGGAAAGAGCCGGGCGGGCGTAGCATGCCAGAAGCGCCGGCCGTCTGTCTACAGCAGAATCACGACTACGGGCGCCCTGGCGGGAAGCTGTCAGCGACGTAGCCCTGCCACAGGCCCCCAAGAGGGAGCTCCCATCAGGAGCCCGTGACCCACAGAAGTCTGCCGGTTTAGTGGATTCTAGTAAAACCTCCTTTTAAAAAAAAAAACCGAGGTGAGATCCACATAACGGAGGCTCGACCACCTCACAGTGAACGATTCAGTGGCATTTCGCCCATTCCCGGTGCAGAACCACCAGCACCTCCATCTAGTTCTGGAGAGTTCTCGTCCCTCCAGAGTGACCCCGAGCCCTCCCCGGCCCCTGGCAACCCCTGATCTCATTGTGTCCCTGGATCTGCCTCTTCTGCACACTTCCCCGAAATCGGATTCCCATGCCGCGTGGCTCTGCCTGTGGCCTCTGAACGTCGCGTCTTCCAGTTGGGGCCATGCTGTAGCGCGTGTGAGGGCCCTGTCCCACTGTGTGGATGGACCACGGGTTGTCCGTGCGAGGGCTGGTGAGCTGTCACGGATAGTGCTAGTAGGAACATTTGTGAACAAAACCCACTTTCTTAGTTTTGCAGACTAACGCCGGACACAACCTGGAAAAGGGAATAGACAGGATTCTAGAACATTCTGACCCAGCCGAGGAGATGCTGAAGCAGAACCTGAAGATACAGTAGTGAGCACCACGGCAGAGGCCAAGGGGACCCCGAGGACTAGAGTGGCCGGTGTGTTCACAAGTCTGGGGGCTGTGACGCCTCCACACTACGGATACCCCATGAGCTAACGCACATGCCCGTGGAACAAAAGAGCCAGTAGAGACACGGCCACAGAAAACACGTGGGACGCACCCTAACCACAGGGGACCCACTCAGGCTATCCATCAATGACGAATGGACAAAATGTGGTCCATCTGCACAACGGAAGTTTCCTCAGGACACGCCAGTGCGGGCTCCATGGGGGTTGGGGGCACCCTTGAGGGCAGCGGTCAGACAAGCCTGTCACAGGGAGACAAACTCGGCGGGCTTCCCCTTCTCCAAGCCCCTCCTGCAGTCAGATCCCCTCCACCACGGTCGGTGGAGGTCCCCAGGGGCGGGGCGGGTGGGGCGTCGGCGGTTCCTGGGCACGAGCTTCGGTTTGGGAAGATGGAAAAGCCCCGTGGACAGACGGTGGTCGTGATCCCTCGGCAGCGTAACGCACTGTGCGCCCCTGAGCTGCGCACCGGGAGCCAGGGAGGGGTGCGCTCTCTATGACATGTGTTCGGCCACAGTTGAAAATACGTGAAAATATTTCGCGCGTCTGTGGGCGGGGAAAGACTTCTCCATCCAAAAACGGACGTGGAAGCATTTCCCAGACAGCTGAGTGTCAGGCTGACTCCGTAAAAATAGCAAACACCAAGCCCAAAACCCAAACGTAAGACACAGGACGCTCGAGAGCGGAGGGGGCACGACTCGTCAGCGTCAGCGTGGGAAGGAGTGAGAACCATCCTGTCCCCAGGGCAGGCCGCGCCCACACACACGCCTTCACAGGCTGCCTGGTCACCACCGTCATCCGTCCCCCTCGGGCGATCCAGGCGGATGCTGCAGCTCCGCCGGGCCCCAGCAGGGTGGCCGCAGAGGACACATGGCTGGACCCTCCATTCAGGGGGCCAGGGAGGCCACGGCCAGGTGTCAGAAGGGGGAGGCCCCAGGTAACGGCAGCCTGTCTCCTGGGATGCCCATCTCCTACCCCATTGCGACACCAGCCACAGAGCAGACCCCGGTCTGGTTCTAGGGAGACCATGGTGTGTTTGCTGGGCGCTGAGTCAGGAGGGAGGGAGGAGACCACACAGCACAGGCTGGGTACCACGTGGGCAGGGAATAGGGGCTCTGGAGGCTAACCTGGGGCAGCTCCCGGCATGCCCTCTGGGGGCCTGATGGCCCCCAGAACACAGATGTGGGTGGGGGGCATCGGGTGTGTCCTGTTCCCCCAGGTCCACTCCCTAGCTTTACCCTGACCCTATGGGCCACAGTGCTGCCTCCCAGGCTGTGTCTGGCAACAGGGAGCCCAGCAGGGTATGGGAGGCAGGAGATGGGGTCGGGCACACAGTCTCAGCTCTCAGGACGGCTGCTGCCCTGGGCTGAAGGGGGGACTCCTCCTTACTCTCAGAACCCCGTCCCTGTCCCTGTTGGGTCAGGGAACTTCACTGCCCAGCCCTGCAAAACATCTGTTAATTAAAGTCTTCTCATACTACCCAGTGGGGGCACTGCCTGTTCCCTGTGGACAGGCTGTGCCTGGGCTACATAGGGGGGCAGGGAGCCACAGCCAGGTGCTGAGCAGGAGAGAGCATGGCCGGTCCCCACTGTCCTGCAATCAGTTTCCTCCCACTGGAGAACCAGCAACGCAGCCCTTGGCAGGAGGACCTGTGTGCTTCTCCCTCCCCAGGGCACACCTGCCCCTCCCCACACCAGGGGGCTGCGGGCTGGGCGATGGACGCTGGTGTAAGTGCAAATGTGGGGGAAGAGATGGGCTGGTCGAGGGCCAGAGCCCCTTCCTGCCCCTTTATGGGGACTCCCCCAGTGCCGGACAGTGCCCCTGCACCCAACGCATAGAAGTCAGGGCCATCTGTGGCTACGCAGCCTGAGGAGGGGGGACAGGGCAGGCCTGGAGAGAGTGAGAGCCCTAGGGGAGGAAGGGGCAGGGAGGGGGACCTGTGGGTACACCCCCAACCTAGCCAGAGCCCCTGTCATTCAATGTCCTCTTGGTCATTCAACACACACCTTTCAGGACCCCAGATGGCACCGGCCAGCCTGGATGGGACAGTGTGCTTGGCCGCAGGGAGGGGATGTGGAAGTGTCCAGGATGGGGGTCACCCCCAGGCCCAGCTGTCTCCCAGGCCCCCTGTCCTTGACATCCGAGCTATGCAGATGCCCAGAAGGGACCAGCGCAGACCCAGTCCTCACGTCCGTCTCCCTGACACATCCCGAAAGCACACCACAGCTCTCTGGGGCCCCCAGGTTCTGTGGGAAGTCCTTCGTGGTGCCACCTGCTCTCTGCTCAACCTCTTGCTTCGGGACACCCAGGAGGGCTGGGCCCTTCCTGGCCCCACCCAGGGCACCCCGATCTGGATCCTGCTGCTAGGGACGGGCCTGGGAGGAGCTGCTGCCCGCCAGAGCCCTGGGGCCAGCCTCGGTTTCCCTGAGTGTGGGGAGGCCTCTCATCCCCTGCCCCGCCCTGCCAGGCAAACAGACCCCTCCTGCATCTGCCCTCCTGTCCTGGAGGTGGCCTCGCCCTGCCCCTGCAGGCCGGATTTCCTGAGCGAGGTCACTCTGGGAGCTACTGGAGCCCGGCGGCCAATAAAACTCATCGAGGCGGAGAGAGAGCCCATAAAGCAGGTCACCCCCCTCCAAAGCCCGTTTGCTCTGTGCTGCCCTGCCCCCGCTCAGGGCCTGGGGACGCAGGGCTTCCAACAGTGTGGTAGCCCCAGCCCGTGTCGGGTGTGGGAGGGCCGTGTCCCTGGCCTCCTGAGCCCGCCCCCACCTCCCACCAGGTTTTCAGGGGGTGTCTGGGTCCTCCTGTGTCCTGCTCAGGGCCTAACCCTCACCCAAGGCTTCAGGGACTGTCCACTCTGGCCGAGCCTAGTTCCCAGCAACCACCCCGAGCCAGGGTCCCCAGGCTGCCTGGGATCTCCAGGGACATCCTATGCACACACACTCATGCACGCTCACAGACACACGCTCACACCCGCCCCCTGCACCGCAGGATCCCGCCGGGGCGCTGCCAGCGTGGTCGCCCAGGTGTGGGTGCGCGCCCAGGGGTGCACGGGCACTCCGGGCTGGCGTGGCCCTGAGGAGGCAGCTCCCAATATCAAATCAGTTGGGAGACATTGATTTGGGCAGAGATCTCTGAGCCATCTGCACTCACTCCCCAAAGTCACTCCGAGCCAACGTACTTGGCCTCAGTTTCTCCCAGGGTGCCCTGCCTCCCTGGAATGCTGAACCGTGGTGTGGGGAGGGGTGGGTCTGTTCATCAGCTAGGCTCCAAGGCCCCACCTGTGGGGGAGCCCCCCCCCCCCCCCCCCCCCCCCAGGAACAAAGCAGTGGAGTCAGCGGGCCCCCATACGTCAGGTGCTCCGGCCCCCAGTGAGCCTCCCGCTGTCCTGGTCCGAGGGCCCTGGAAGGATCAGACGTCTCCCCCACCACGTCTTTTGAGACCACAGCCCGATGCCACCCCCCAGGCTGGCCCGCGGGGGACACCTGCTCTTCTTCAGACCCCACTTGCTGGCGCCACTGCTGTCCTCGCCACAGCGTCCCGGCTCCCACATCCAGCAGGCGGTTGCCTGCCCCCTCCCAGCCTCCTCTGGTCCACGAGCTCTGAGCCGCACCAGCTTCGATCGGCCCCAGGGACAATATTTGCTTTGGGAAGGAGTCAAACCTTTATTCTCTAATTTATTCGGGAGATCAGGTTGTCAAACACAAGCGCCCTCGTTATGCTATCATGTTTCCAGGTCTTGGCCTCTGTCCAGGGTCGGTGCGGCCCAGGCCACAGGGACGGAGCCTTTCCCCTGGCCGGCTCACACCCGCTCCCTGTCTCTTCCTGTGGGCTGGAGGTCTTGCCCCGGGCAGACCCAGGGAGCCTGGGAGGGGTGGCACCAGGCACGGCTATCCAGACAGGGTTGGGAGCATGTGGACCCAGTGAGCCCCACGTTCTGGTCCTTCTCCAGCCTTGGCCAAGGCCCAAGGCACATGGGATCCCAGAAAGTCCTCAGCTGGCATCTTCTCTGGGACCCCATCGTGGGCTGGGGGTGGTAGGCGGGTGGCGCTCCCCGGGGGTGGATGGGGCTGCTCTCATCTGGGCACCACAGAATTCCTCGGGGCCTGGCATTGGCTGGCATTTACAGGCACCCACACAGAGATCCTTCCCAGCGGCTGCTGCTTGCGATGGGGGCCGTTCCCCCCACCGCTGTCTCGCTAGTTCTCCTCGTCTGCTCCTGTCCCCCACACTCTCCAGGCCAGAGCCCCTGACAGAGGAGGAGAGGTGGCTGTGGGTGACCACCCTCTCCCCAGGATGGCCTCTCCAATGCCCTAGGACCCAGAAGCCTGGGGGACCCGACTCTCCACCCTCGATTCAGCCACTTTGCTAGCCCTCCCCCAACCCCCTCCCACCGTGGAACCGATGGTGACTGTGGCCAACCAGTGGTGGGGGGTGGACAGTGGGGGTTCTCCATGGCAACAGAGCTCTGCAGCCCCAGATGTCCCACCTGGGGTCCCAGCCCCCCTTTGCTGCCCTGCCAGCCGTGCCGGCTTTGCCCCCTTGATCTGCCACCCCCAGAGTCAGCGGTCACAGGTCCTGGGGAGCCCAGTGCATCCATGTGTCTTTAATTTCAGACTCACACTCGGTGTGGCCAGCCGGTGCAGGGCTATGTGAGGAGACACAGGGGACCAGAGGGCGGAGGCAAGTGGTCCCCAGCTCACATGGGGGGTCATGCCCCGACCTGGCAGGGCAGCACCGGCTGGGGACAGAGAGGTCAAGATGCCGCAAGCACGGCCCAGGTCACCCGGCCTCTCCCGCCCACTCCCTTGCATCCCCGAACCCCACTGCTGGACCCACCACGGCCTTGGCCCTGGCGGAGCATCAGGCCATCGCAGGGGGTGGCTCAAATACTGGGGGAAGGCTCTGCCCGGCAGGGAATCCAGAAGCCGCCGGGCTCCCCCCGCCCCCTGCCCCCACCTGCAGCCCTCACAGCCGGCTGGTCTGCATGAGCCCGTTGGCCTCAGAGCTGCACACGGGCGGTGTGGCCTCCTGCAGCCGGCCACTTTTGTCGGGCTGAGGCTCCGTGGCATCGGCATCCTCGGCACCGGAGCCCTTGCGGAGGCACAGAACCTTCCGGAAGCTCTGGCGGAAGTTGTCGGAGAGGAAGCCATAGAGCACAGGGTTGGCGCAGCTGTTGGCGTAGGATAGGACGACCACGAAGAAGTAGGCGCCCGCGGCGACGGGCTCCTCGGGCAGGACGAAGGCCAGGTTGACGATGTTGACCACAAAAAAGGGCAGCCAGCAGCCCACGAACACCAGCACCACCACCACCACCATGCGGGTCACCTTGCGCTCTGAGCGCCGCCGCGGGGCGCCCACACGCACGCCCGATGCCTTCACCTTGACCACGATGAGCAGGTAGCACAGGCAGATGACCAGCAGGGGCCCAAAGAATCCCAGCACCGACGTGTAGATGATGAACACGGCGCCCCACAGGCCCACAGGCTCTGGCCAGCTGAGGTTACAGGTGTCCCAGCCCTCCTGGATGTCCGCGAACACCACCAGCGGCAGGGACATGAGCAGCGAGAAGGCCCAGACCGCGGCGCTGGCCAGCTTGGCCACCCGGGGGCGGCGCCAGCGGGCAGAGCGGATGGGGTGCACAACGGCCAGGTAGCGGTCCACGCTCATGACGGTCAGGCAGAAGATGCTGGTGAACTGGTTGATGCCATCCAGCGTCATGACCAGCCGGCACAGGACGGGGCCGAAGGGCCAGTAGGACACGGCGTTCTGCGTGGCCAGGAAGGGCAGCCCCAGCATGAGCAGCACATCAGCCACAGCCAGGTTCAGGATGTAGATGTTGGTGACCGTCTTCATCTTGGCGTGGCGCAGCACCACATAGATGACCAGGGTGTTCCCGCCCAGCCCCGCCGCGCACACCAGCAGGTACAACACGGGCACCACCACCGCGCGGGCCCCCGGTGACGGCGACGGCCCCGCCAGTGTCCCGTTCTCGCCAGCTGCGCTGGTGACCGCTGGGGAGGGGCTCCAGGTGACCGGCGTGGGGGCCGGGAACAGAGGCTCCATGGCGGCCACCGCGGGCCGGCAGAGTGAGCGTAAGCACGGCGCGTCCTCTCTGCGGAGAAAAGGAGGGCGGCAGAGCTGTTATGGCCCAGGGTGCTTCCTCCCCGGGGCCCCGCCTGCTTGGGAGGCAGGGGATCACCCTGCGGCGAGTAAACATTGTTACTCGCGTCCAGCTCAGCCACCGGGAGTCACATTAAGCAAATTGTTTGGAAAACCAACCCGGGGAGGAAGGAGCAGAGAGCTGGCGCTGTGTCATCTGCTGCTCCCCTGAAGGCGTCCTGACAGCCCCGCCTGCCCCAGGACAGCCCGCTGGGCAGCCTCCTCCTCCCTCATCCCCTCAGGGCTCAGGGGGCTCACGGCCCCCATCTCGCCAGCAAGGATGGTGGATGGCACAAGACAGGTGGAGGACAGAGCGGTGATGGGAAGACTGGGACCACGGCCGGGCACACAGCCCCCATGCCCAGGCAATGCTGGCTGGAGGCACAGTTACACCTGCTGGGCCCCGCTCTCCCGGGTGACCTCCCAGAACCCTTGGGAGGGTGTCAGGTCTTCCGCACGGCCGAGGAGCCAGACCTCGGGCCACAGAGCCTCTGGCAGCGTCCACCAGGCTCTCAGGAGAACTGTCCCCTTGAGAGCCCCGCAGAGCCCACAGACCAGCCCGAGGAGTCGGTTCCCCCAGAGCTGCCCCTGCAGCAGCCTGTCTCAGGCTGAGGAGACAATGCAGGAAACCGCTCCGGGGGGCCGTCATCAGAGAGGCGAGAGACAGACTCCAGGCGATCACCTCCACAGCCACAGACAGAGGCCCAGGCAGAGGGCGCGGAGTGGGAACGGGCAGACGAGGTCCTCCACATGTGCCGTAAGGCAGCGAACACAGAGAACGCACAGAGAACCCCAGCCCGTGCCTCTGACTGGGAGGAAATGCTCCTGTGTGAGTGGGCACCAGCCACTGGGACGCGGTGTACATGGGGTTTTGCAGAGAAAGAGCAGAAAACTGAAATTCCTCTGTTCAAGGTCACGGGCACATGTGTCCTTACAGGTTTTGTACTTTCCTGTATGTTTGAGGAGGTTCATGAAAGTGACGGTGCTCGGGAGAGGAAAAGCATCTCCACCGACAGGAGGGAGAGGGGAGAGGGTGTAGGCACCCACCACCCTAGTGGGCCATGTCACCCAGGGGGCGGGGGCCAGCCGGGAACCCCAGCAGCCCCGGGGGCCCCAGCCAGGGCTACTCAGGCCCAGAGGCGCCCCAGACCCCTGCCTGGCTGGTCTCCAGACCCACAAGACAAGCTGGGGAGCCCAGAATAAAGCCCAGTGACCATGTCAGAAAGAATCCCTCAGCTCCCGCTGGGCAGACACTCACACCTCCAAGTTCACTCGGCTAACCGCTGCTAGGACGTGTGCCCCAGAAAGTCAGTGGTGGGGAGATGGGTCAGTGGCTTCATTTCTGATGGAATAAAAGTACTGGGTTTAAGATATATTTAAATAAGTATGTGTAGGATCCTCAGTAAGGCAAGGATAAAAATATTATGATACAAATTTGGCTCCTGTCTGAGAAGTAAAATGAACAAGTGTGTATTTTTGAAAGTTACAACTCTTGGGTGTGAAAAATCATCTGGACTTAAAAAAAAAATCACAAAAGTCAGAATCTGCTCTGGTCTGGATATAGCTGAAGAGAGAATCGGGGAATGGGAGCGGGGCTGAGGGGACCCCCTGGGAGCGCGGCAGGCTGACGAGCGGGTATGGGCAGCGGCAGGCGCCAGGGATCCTGGAGAGCACAAAGCAGCCCCAGGGACGAACACAGATCAAATAGCCTCAGGGTCCACCTACACAACATCAAGGGTGCAGAGAAAATCCTAGAGAATGGCAGCCGTGAAATGGGACAGAAACCCAGGCAGAACTTGGAGCAGGACCAGAAAAACCAGTGGTTTCTGGACGCCAAGCACTGGGGAGAGATGTGGTCACGCTGGGGTCCCCACCCAGAGGGGGCTCACCAGCAGGGGAAAGAGATGCTGCCCATGTCAGGCTGAGTTTGCCGCTCCTGGTGCTGAGCGTCCCCCGCGTGACGTGGTGACCAGAGGAGAGGGGAGGGGCCGTAACTCAAACAGGGCAAGGTGCGATCTCTGGGGACGGCTGCATTTCCAGACAAAGCCAGGGCTCCCTCAAGTGGAAGGGGCGTTCCTGGGTTCGGGGGGCCCACCTTTCCCTGGGTGCCCCACAGGGAGGGTGGCCGGCGGCAGGCTTGCTCCCACAGGTGGCGATCAACCTGCTCATCTCTGTGCCCCAGGACCCTGCTCACATTTGGGAAAAAAAATACTCAAGAAGAGGCTTTCAGCTCATTCCATGTGGGTCCCAGGGTGCTGGGTGGGGGAGAAGCAGCAGCCCCCATAGGTGTTCGGTTCACCCGTGGAGGGAGGGGCGGCTGCTAGCTCAGATGCGTCCCTGGCGCGGGGCCCGCGTCCCTGGCACATGGCAGCTGAACATGAGTTTGACCCTAAAAAGGCTGCTCAGGGCTCTTCTGAGACCCGCTCCTAGGCGTGCTGCCAACCCCCCAAACCTCCCAAGCCCTCAGACTGCACAGCGGTAAAGAACAAAATTAGGCCGCTATGGGCGCGCCGGCCTCTGGGAACATAATTCTACAGGAGCCATTATTCAGAAGCGGCAATCTTGTTAGTCACAGAAATTACACTCGTGGAAAATTGTCCCTGGGGCCCTTCCTCCCGCAGCAGGGGACTTAGTGGGGGGAGGGGATGTGGAATCAGCCATGGGCCAGCCCTGGGGCACTCCGGCCCAGAGGTCCCCACCAACACAGCCCAGGGAGAAGAACCCCCGCCCGCCCGCCCCGCACCCCGGCCTACTGCTCTGAGCCCCGGTGGGTGAAGTTTTACGGGTCATGTGAAATAAAGCCCGGGTGTGCAAGCTGCCGTGGGCAGTGCCAGCCACAGTGGGTGCCAAGTGATGGCCCCCACCCACCTGCCCCAAAGAGCCCAGCATCTCCCCAGCCTCAGAAAAGGGGCCTGCCCTGGGCTCCAAGGAGAATGGTGCTGGAGGCTTCCCAGGGGTTTGGGGATGGGGATGGGGCCCAGCCTCTTCCAGACCGGCCCCACAGGAGGTGTCAGGCCTGCACTGTCCACTCAGAGGCAGCAACAGCTGGAGTGGCTCAGTGCCCCTGGGGTCCGCATCTCACCTGGAGCTCCCCCCACCTGTGCAGGACAGGGGCAAACCCTGGGCATGGTCCAACGCCCCCACATCCAGGCCTGCCTCCCCCATGGGGGGGCCTGGCTCAGGCCTGCCCCCAGTGGCAACCACCCATCCCTCCCGGACACACGCCCTAAGGGCCTTAAGGCAGATCTGGTCAGAGTGGTGTCCCTTCCCCTGGGGAGCCTGGCTTGGATGGGGAGGTGGGCGTGGGCTGGCTTGGCGCAGCAAACAGGAGGCTGGCCAGCACAGCCCCCTCCTCATTCCCGGGGAGGAGCCCAGGCCCTGCAAGGTGTTTCCAAGGCCCTGTTCCATCTCCAGCACACTTTCTGGGAAATCTGGGTCATTTTACCAGGAACCCATAGAGGGTCATTGCCGTTGATGCCATCAATCGCCACCGCACTCAAGGCTCCCCGTCCTCCCCTGCTCTCTGCAGACCCGCCTCACTCTCTGGCCTGCTGGGGCTCCCACCCCTCGCCCTTCCTCAGGACCCCTGGTCAGCTTGCAGGCCTGGGACAGTGTTCCACGCAGGTGGGCGGCGAGGGCCCGGCCTGGACCCCGGGTGAGGAGACAGCACAGGGGCGAACTTTCAGGGCGTGTGCTTCCTTCTGGGGAAGGACTACGAGAGCTCCAGAGCACTGATGCCGAGCCCTGGAGACCGCTCCCAGGACCCCCAGAAGTTGGGCCTTCTCTTCCGCCGCCCACCTCCCCCGGTGCGCCCCGGCGGACCCCACCTCAACTGGCCCGTGCCCCGGCCCCCCGCGCACGCGCCCTCGGACTCGCTTCCCCGTGCGCCCCGCGCTTCGCTCTCCCTCGGCTTCCGCTTCCCACTCTACTACACCCCCAAGCCACAGTCTCGGAAGGAATGAACCCACCCCAGGCGCGCCGCCCACCCTCCGCCAGCCTCGGGGAGAGCCCAGCAGCGGCGCCCACCGCGAGGAGGTCGGGCCGGCAGAGACGCGGCAGGCAGAGCGGCGGTCCCAGTCTCTCTGCTGCTTCGGCCCTGACCCGGGCGCACCCGGTGCAGCAAAGGAGACAGCAGCCGGGGAGCGGGAGGGGACGGAGCGACCCAGACTGGGGAGCAGACGGAAGGGCAGGGAGGCCCCCCGGCAGTGGCAGGTGAGCCCCAGGGGAAAGCAGGGAAAGAGCCGGCGGGGACAGGGGGCCTTAGCGCAGGGTAGTTAAGACCCCCAGGGGGTAACCGGGAGCTGCAAGGCCAAGGCCACAGCAGAGGGCAGGGGCGCCCGGCACTCACCCGGCGGCGGTAGCCAAGTGCCCGCGCTGCGCTCACTCCGGGTTGCGAGCTCACCGCTCAAGGCGCGGGCTGGTAGGCGGGGCTAGCGCGGCGGGAGGGGGCGCGGGGGGCCGCAGGGCGGGGCCGACACTAGACACCCCGAGCCTCTCGGATCTGTTCCCGGTCCTTCCCGAAGCCAGCGCACGTTCATCCCACAGCGTTTGCCCCACCCGCTCCTAGGAGAACGGCGCCCCCCAGCTCCTCCTCTTCTGTCCGCCCTGGCCATCGTCCTGAGCTGGGAGGGTCCCGCCCCGAGCAAGGCCAGAGGGGCACCCCCGGAGCGCCCTCTTGAAAGTCTAAGGATGGGGAGGTGGTCCTCCCTTGGGAAAAGCGCTGGAGGCCTATGCCAGACCGGTGGAATGAACGGAGCCAGGGATGGGGGGTCAGGGCGGTGGAGGGGCACGGTGGAGGAGCACCGGATGGCCCCAGCTGGCTGCATGGTTTGGGGATTTCCCGGATGCTGTCTTCACTCTGTAGGGTCTCCCCCTGGCAGGGATCACAGTCACCTGATCAATACACAGTTGCAGGGTCTCACACCTGGGGTCTTAGACTAGGGGGTGGGGGCAGCAGGCCTGAGAATCTGCCTTTCGGACAAGTTTCCAGGTGCTGCCGGTGTGGCTGCGGGTCAAGGTGGTCTCACTTTGAGCTGCTGATTGGAACCGGTGTTCTGAGCACCTGTGCTCTGCTAAGCAGGAGGGCTGGGTGGGTGTCTGGACGTTCCCCACACCAGGAAGCAGCCCCCAGCGCCCTGACCCTGATGGCATCTTGGTGGAGCCTGGCCACTGACTGAAAGAAGAGGGGGCCCCTAGATGGTAGAAACCCCAAGACACCAGACCCTTCCCTGTAGATGCAGAAGAGCCACACGCTGTGTGTCGGGCAGGGGGCCTGGCAGCACACTGACTCTGCATCTAGAAGTACCTCTCTTCTCTGTGCTTTTCTGAGATGTCACATCTTGTGGAAGGAGCATGACTTATGTGTTTCATCGAGGAAAAACATTTACGGAACCAAGGAGTCCAGCCTGGAGGCGAGGGCCTGTTTTCTTGCAGGCTCCACAGGAGGAGGCTGGGCTGCTCCCTGAAGCACACAGACCCCCTCCCCAGCCAGCCAGCCTTGCCCCTGGGTGGTCTCAGCAGGGTGCTGCCACGGGCTGCAGTGGGAAAGGAAGGACAGCGCCCGGAGAGGTGGCCCGCCCACCTTCCTGCCCACCCCCCTGTTGCCCCATCTCCTGGTGTGATCCCCAGGAGGAGCAGGTGAGGGGACATCTGGGTACACTCTGCAGAGGTCAGGACAGCACTGGAGTGAAGGGTGAGGATTAGTGGGAGCCATGGCAACGGGCAGTGGCCCCATGGCCTCCCCAGGGACAGTCCTAGCCCGTCTGAATGGGGACCACTATCCTGGCTGTGAGCCCCGCCATGGTCCCGATTCCCCCCTGTGCGGGGTCTGAGGCTGAAGCCATGGGACACAGCCTGCCTCCCCTCCCCCTCACAGCCACGCGAGCCTGCCCGGGCCTCTGGCTGAGCCTCCCTCTGATTATTCACCAGGCACGGAGGCTGACTCTGGTTCACCTAGAGACACCCCGGAGGCCCCTGTGTGTGTCCCCAGGAGAGTCCCCGGGCTGGGGCGGGCCCTGGGGAGGCGGAGAGGAGGCCTTCTCTCTCTTCTGGCCAGGGGGGCCTTCTCTCCCCTCCTTGGAGACAGAATCTTTGTCCTAGCCCTATCCCAGCTCAGCACACACCAGTTAATTAACATGTCTACGCAAAAGCCCCTTCCTCCAGGAAGCCCCCCCACCCTGGCTGCCGCACCATGGTTCTTTGTCGCCCTGCCACCCGCTGCTCCCACACCACATTCTTTCGGTGATGTCCATCCTGGTTGCAGAGGCTGTCAGTGTTGGTGAGTGAGTGTGTGTGCCCCTCCACCCCGGGCTCCCAGGAAGCACTGGGCCTTCTGTGGGGGCCGTGGTTGGCTGCCATTCCTGGCCACGGTCTCGGGCTTCAGGGGACACCAGGTGACGGGGCACTTTGAATGCAGCTTCCTAGGCTACCCCAGGTTTCCGAAGGGGAGGCTTCAGCCCGTGGGCACCTATGGGGCACCACACTGTGCCCGCACCATCCAGGCCTGGGTGTGGAATGGGGAGCAGAGACCCAGCCCCTGGTAAAGGGTCCACAGCCTGGCTTGGCTCCGGGAGAGAGGAGGAGGAAGCCTTGGGTGGAGCGTCCCGCAGAGACGTGCAGTCAGTGCAACCCCCAGGGCATTTCTGGGACCCTACCGGGCCCCACCCCCAACAAGACAGCTCTTCCCTCCCAGGGGGCTGCACTGCCCAGGGGAGGCCTCAGATGGCCCCCAGCACCCTGGGGGGCTCAGCAGGGGCTCCAGACCCACTCCGCTGTCGCCTCCCCGGGACACTGCAGGCAGTCAAGGTGGAGGCCTGTGGCCAGACCCCCGCCCCCTGACAGAGGGCACATGCCAGGGCCTGTGAGAGAAGGGGGTCAGATGCCGGTGGGCCCAGCTGCCCACACGTGGAACCCTCTCCATCCTGTGGCCTGGATGTGAGAGGCAGAGCTTGCCGCTACCTCCTTTGAAAGTGGGGAAACGGAGGTGGCAAGGGGCATGGCTGGGTGCAGAGCAGAGGTGGACTGGGGTCCAAGTCCGCGGACACAACCAGGCGCTTGCTCAGGTCCGTCCGCTGTCCCTTGTGTGGAGGGCCTCTGCAGCTGGGAGGAGGGGATGGACTGAGTCTGTCCCACCCTGTGTGTCGCAGCTGCAGCCCCCCGGGACCCTCCCTGTCCTAGAGGCTGGGTCCCTGAGAGGCCAGGTCTGGCCTCAGCTCTGACAGGGCCTGGATCATCCCAGTAGAAGCCTCTCGGGATGACTCAGCAGCCCCACTCTTGCCAGAGACTCCCCATAAGGCGGGACTGGTTTCCCCACCTCCCCACCGGCTGTGCTGGCTTGGCGTTCAGGCCACCGTGTCCCTGGCTGTGGGCTCAGTCTGGGGCGGGGGGGGGGGGTGATGTGGCCGTTTCCAGGGCTGCCCTGCCTGGGTGCTGGACACCAGGTCCTGGGGCAGGGCCATGCCTGGCCCTGGGTACAGGTGTCAGGTCTGACTCAGTGGCAGGGTATGACGGTCACGAGAGGGAAGAGGAAGGTGGTGAGCTTCCGAAATTAGCCACGGTGTGGAGGAAGGCGTAAACCGCCCTGTTTGCCGATGGCGCGCGGGTCCAGCAGGAACTAGACAAGCACGGGCCCTGTGGCCAGAGCTGCCCAGGAGTTGGGGTGTCAAGGACAAAGAGGCAAACACGGCTCTCCTGGGCACATGGACAGTGAACTCCAGGAACCGGAACAGCGGGGCAGAGAGCGTCAGCCTTGCCCGAAGGCAAAGACCAGAGCTTTCCTTGCTGACTGACTGAGGGGGTACAGGGAGATGGGGGGGGTGACCTGACCTTGGAAGCCAAGCGACAAGGACGGGGAGAGACGACACGTCCCCACTGGGGAAGAGGGCAAGAGGCAGCCGACTCCGGAACATTCCGTGTGGCAAGGGAGAACGATGGCTCTCCCTCGCCACACAGGCTGCTTTAAAGGCGCGCTGGGTCTTCTGGCCCCGAGGGGGTCTGGACCGGTGTCCACCTCCACCACCTGGAACTCCCCGGGGGTCAGTGACAAGAAACACCCAAAGGAGATGGGCACAGGGCAAGCTTCAGGCCCAGGGAGCAGCTGGCCGGCCGGGCTCCTCCAGGGGTCTAGGATTAGCCTGTTGGTGACAAGAGACTGAATGATGTCTGACCAGCCACATGTGATAGGAGAATCCTGACCCATAGTGTGCCCACACCAGCCCAGACCACAGCCTCCGTGCAGAACAGTGCGGTCAGTCACCTCAGCGACCTTAAGCTGTCTCTCTTCTGCCAAACCCATGTGTTCTCAAATCCATCACGTGGGAGGCCTCCCCCTGGGCAGCTACCTCCACCTTCACCAGACGCCCCTGCTGGCGGCCGCCCTCCCACCAAGATGCTCCCCACAGCCTGGTGCACCTGGGCGTCTATGCGGGACGGACACGGTGACGGTGGCTGGCTCCTGTCGGGGCTGGCGTCTCGGTTCCCACGTGGGTCTGGAGCTGGTCAGGCTTTGGCAGCAGGTGTGCTCTCGTAGGGCTGGCCCTGAGCTTGCGGGATCCCCGCCATCTGTGGCTGCGTGAGTCAGAGCTGTGCCGGTGCCTGGGGATGGCTGGGGGCGCAGGTACCCCTGGGATCAGAGGTGGAGTGCTGGGGGTGTTGGGAGTGGAATGCTGGAGCAGAGGCAGGTGACCGGGCCCATGGGGGGACCTGGCTCTGTTGTCCCTCAGGAACCCACGCCGCACAAATCTTCATCTGCTTCCCAACGTGGTCTTTGAACGGCGTTTTCTAAGTGAGCTCTGACAGCACAGTGGGGCTGCGGGGCTGACCTGGGGTGTTCCCCTTGCCCTGCGTGCATGTGGCTCCCGGGGCTGCTGGCACACAGGGCCACTGACGGGGGTTTAACACAAGCAGAGACACGTGCTCTCGCCGTCTGGAGGCCAGAAGTCCGAAATCAGCCATCCGCAGGCCTGTGCACCCTCCAAGGCTCGCGGGCAGACTCTGGGCCTCGCCTCTCCCCGAGTCTGGTGTTGGGGCATCCTTGGCGTCCCTCGGCTTGTGGCCCCACCGCTGCCAGCTCTGTCAACGCCTGCATGTGGCCTCCCCGTGTCCGTGTCCCTCTGCGCCCTCCTCTTCTGAAGCCGCCAGTCCTTGGACGCAGGCCCCGCTAAACCTGGCATGATTTCACCTGAAGACCCTTAGTCATGTCTGCACAGGTGCTGTTCCCAGATAAGTCACATTCTGAGGTTCCAGGTGGCTATAACTGTGGGGTATGTCCCCCAGTCCACCCGGTGAGTGCAGGACGGGTGTGGCGGAGTGAGCGGTCAGGGCAGTGAGCAATGGCGCTGTCTGTGGGACGTGGGCAGCAGGTGGCAGTGCTCCGAGGCCCACGAGGGGCTGGGACCCACCAGCACCCCCTTCCTGCTCAGGTGACTTCGTGCAAGCCAGCCGCAGTGATGTGTGTCGCCGACAAGAGAGAGACCCAGCGCTCGCGCCCTCGGGGCCGCCGGGGGTTCCTCCCCTCACAGGCTGGTGCAGGTGTGTGCAAGCTGCAGGCGGGTTCGGTGACGTCACTGAGCGGGGCCGGCACCTGCACCTGCTTTCACAGGGAGGGACGTGGATGGCACGGTCCATGCTAATAATTCAAGCCTTCCGTGTGTCCTTACTTAGAGCAACAGTAAGTAAGTAAGCGAAGACACCAGGACGGGACAGCAGCTTGGCCAGAACCCAGTGAGGCGTGGGCCCTGGGTCTGCGGCGGCCAGGCCAGGCGGCATCTGGAGAGGGGCCACCCGCCCTTGCTCTGTCTCTGTCTCCACCCTGTGCCCCCAGACGCTTCTGGAAGCCGGCGGCAAGCAGCCAGGACAGGAGCAGCTCAGACGGGAGGAGGCGTAAGTTCCGGATCTGAGTCAGGCCCCAGGGAGGACAAGGCCTGGAGGGGACAGGCTGCGAGGAGGGGGCCCCCACGGACACCTGCTTGGTCAGTGGCCCGACTGCAGCCCGAAAGCTGGCAACTAGTCCCCTTGTCGCTTTCCTTAATTAGCGTAGATCCACATGTCCTTTCTCTTAGGGCAGTGTTAGGGTTACAGAACACGGCCGATGGAGAGGGTGCCATGGAGAGGGTGCCCACGTGCCTCTCTCACACACGCCCACAGTGTCTCCCAGACGGACATCGGCAACTGTGTGATTCGCTCGCTGTCACAGAGGTAGGGCGACGGGTGATACGGACGCAGGACGAATCACGGAAGTCCGCCATCTCTGTCAGGCTGGTGCCCTGCGCTGGGCGCTCTGGGGGCCCCACGAAGGCACGGAGACGTGGAACCACCATCGCAGTGTGGGACAGACTAGTTTCACTGTCCTGAAAAGTCTCTGTGCTCTGCCTTTTCCTCCCGTCCTTTCCCCCAACCCCAGGAAACTGCTTTTCCTTTTCTTTTTTTTTTGTCCGAGTAGCTTTTGCCTTTTCCAGAGCGTCACGTAGCTGGAATCACACAGCCTGTGCCTTTCCCCGGTGGCTTCTTTCCCTTGGTGATAGCAGGTTCCTCCGTGTCTTCCCATGGCTTGCAGCTCCTTCCTTTTTTGGCGCTGAGCAATAGCTCGTTGTGTGGATGGACGACAGGGGGTTTATGCCCTTGCCTGCTGAAGGACGGCAGAGTCGCTCCCAGACCCCTGTCCTTCTAAGGGCAGGCAGTACTCACACAGTGCCCCCCTGCTGCCCCGGGCCTGGTCCTCCCTTGCCCAGGCCTGCTAGGGTCCATCCTCAGAACAAGAACATCCTCCCCTGGCCAGGCCTGGCATGGGGCAGGCATGCTCCAGGTTCTCCACTAGTGTTAGATGGCTGAATGGATCTTGCCCAAAGAATGCTAGTCCTGGAACCCAGGGGCCAAATAAGTCAACTTTCTGGGCAGCCGAGCCTTGCCACCTCCTCCAGGAAGCTCTCCTCTTCAGAGTTCTCTGGCCATTATGGGCTCTCCAGTGTTAAAGTGCCTGGCGAAACATTATCCCCCATGTCCACCCAGAACTTCAGGATGTGACCTTCCTTGTAAACAGGGTCTCTGCCTATGTCATTAATGAAGGATCTGGACACGAGGCACTGAATCCAGTGACAAGTGTCCTTATAAGAAGAGGCCCAGATGCACAAAGGAGAAGTCACGTGAAGGCGGAGGCCAGGATGGAAGGGATGTGGCCACAAGCCCAGGATCGTCTGAAGCCGCTGGAAGCTGGGAGAGGCAGCAAGGACCAGCCCCAGCTTCCCTCATCCTGGGGGCGTCCCCTGCACCCGCCTTGGGCCCACGTCCTGACGGCTGCCTGGTCCCCCGTGGCCCCAGCTCCTGGGTGGAAGGAAGGGCTGCTCCCTGCAGGGCAGGGAGAGGTGCCCCTGTACCTCCCCACCCCCTCCCTCTGCCCCAACACCGGACACGGCTGGCCCACGCGCGTGTTGCTGCTTTCCACGATATCCAGGTGTTGGTGTTGACTCACACGAAGCCTGTTGCTTGGTTTCCCACCCGAGGGCAAATCAGAAGGAGAACGTTGTCTTTGATTTGTCCTCATCAATCAGCTTTCACATCAGTAAAAAAGTTCATTTTGCTCATTGGATGCCCGTGGAACGTTCCCTTTTCTAACTCATCCAAATTCAGTGACTCAAGGTAACTTCAACCATTTATATCTGAAAGTCAAATGGCCTTTGGAGACAGTCCCTCAGCAGAGAAGTCATTCATCAGGAGGAAAACAGAAGTGTGCCCTGCTCTAGCTCAGTGGCAAGGCCGATAGCCGCAGGGACAGTGGCCTGTGGGCGCCGGCCGCCCTCAGCTCCCACAGGCTGGTCACCATGTCTCCAGCGGAGGAACACAAACGCGGGCTCGCGCATGCCGGTCCATGGGGGCCGGGTGGGGGACTGAGGTGAGGGACAAGCTCCTTGGCATCCAGGCAGCAGAGGCGTGAGGCGGGGTCCCCGCACCCACTAAGTGGGGTGGGGGGTCCCTGAGCTCCAGCCTGGGCTACCCTTTGAGCACACATGGGTCACACGTGCTGTCGGCAAGCTCCAGGGACAAATGTCCCGGGCACGGGCCACATGGCGAGGTGGGTAGAGGAGCTCACTGCTGTAACCGAGGACTGCAAACCCAGAGGCAGGGGTGCGGGGGCGGGGGACCTTAAAACCCCAGAGATTGATTCTCTCATTCTGGAGATGGAAGTCAAAACCAAGGAGTCGGCAGACTGTGCCCTGCAGAGGCTCCGGGGGGGACCCTTGCTGCCTCGCCCCTGTTTTCGGTCATCTCTGGCTCATTCCTGCATCTCCCCTGACTTCTGCTTCCCCTCCCTGTGAGGCTTCGTCCGGGGCTCTCCCTCTGTCCAGGGGTACTGGCCACCGGGGCAGGGCCCACCTCGATCCAGGGAGACTCTGACCGACTAACGTCACAGCATCTGCAAAGACCGGACGTGCTCCCGTTCCAGGGGAGGGGATTCCGACATACCTCCTGGTGAGCAGGACTCACCCCCTCCCCAGCTTCTGCATACCAGAGCCTCTGGCTGTCATTGGCCAGCTCCTCCATGGGGCTCAGAGCTGCTCCCCACACCAACCTCTGCCAAGGGGTCACGTGGAACGTGGGGGTTGGTGTGGGGGCACTAGCTCATCCCCCAGTGGAAAAAAAAACCTCAGGGAGGGGCTTTGCCCACCACCCCCACCTACCAGGCTGCTGGGCTCCCCAGGGAACTGCTCAGAGGGCGTCCCTAAGAGGAGGGAACACCTCTGCGATGCCTCCACTCCACATGCCAGACCAGTTTTGTTATCCACTCTTCAAGAGCCAAGCCCTGGCTAGTGGCCGAAGGTGACCAGGTGCCGGCTCCAGGCCTCAGCAGGGCACCAGGAAGGCTCCTGCAGGTGACTGGGCAGGGTCCCCAGAGGCTGGCAGACCGTCCATTTGCACATTAGCTCTGTGAGCCTCTCAGAAGCATCCTGGAGGCATGCAGGAGCCGTAATCTCTAACTTCGTTAGGAACGGCAAGACCACAGGCGGCCTGAGTTTTGAGTCTGCTGCCCACTGCCCACTCCACCCCAATCTGCCCCAGGTTTGGCACTCTCCCCATCTCGGGTACTCAGGCTGCAGAGGGGGTCTTGTCCATTGAGAAGCAGCCCCCAATGTCACCAGGGTCACCCTACGGGGCTGGGCATGCTTGTCTGAGGCAGGATGCTGGGTCCCGACTCTTGAAGGTCTGTCTCATGCAGCGCTGCCCTGGGGTCTCAGGTCCTTCTCCACCTGCGGGTGGGGTGGACGGGAGGGTTTGCTGGAAGCAATAACAAGATTTCCTCTGAGCCTCCAGCTCCATGCTGAGCCTTTCACATCCATTTTCCCACCAGGGAGGTGCCTGGTACCACCTAGAGGTGAGGAGATGGCCTTGGAAGTGCTCAGCTGATAAGCTGCAGACCTGAATTCTGACTAGGATGCTGAGGTCCTTTCCTGTACCGGGAACCGCTGCCTCCCTCCCTGGGGGCTTGGCCTCGGAGCACTCTCGGCAACTCCGTGAGTGGGAACAGAGGATACAGAGACAACCTGGGCTCCGGCCAAGGCAGATGTGTCCACCCCAGAAGAAATGATCCCCGATGAAGATGAGCTCACACCGTGGGGGCACTTTAAGAACGAGAAGTAACAGCACAACGTTCAGAAGAGATCATACAACCAGCCTAAAACGATTAACAAGATAGAAGTGGAAATCACACCCAATGTAATAGCTTAAACAAAGACCCAGAACAAAAACAACCAAATAGAACCTTCAGGATGAGAGGTAGGGTTATTGGCTTACTCAGGAGTTTAGATGTGGGGGAGTCAGACGAGGAAGGGAGCTGAGAAACAGGCCTGGGAAAATCACCCAGACAACACCTCCCCACCCCCTGAAAACCAGGTGAGAGGCAGAGGAGAGGCAGAACGAAGAATTTTCATGCTGAAGATACAGGCAAAGTCCCAGCAGAATGGGAGAGCAGGAGCTGAGACCTAGACCCAACCAGGACAGCAAGGGGCATACGGAAATACATGCTGGGGGCCCCTGAACCCCCCCATGCTGAGTGTTCACATCTGTGACCATCAGGAGAGCTGCAGACGTAAAGCCCCCACCCAGCATGGCCCCTCCCCAGGGCCCCCTGACTGCTGCGGGTGGGCGGGCAGGATTTCTGCCTGGAGGAGTAGCCCTTGGTCCCAGACGGGCTCCCAAGCAGGTCTGGGAACTACCCCCAGGGTCTGGCTGGTCAGGGCAGGCAGAAGGGGGCATCCAGGGTCAGCAGCCCGCTAGCCCGTGACTTGGCCTTGACCCCTTCACACCAGGCGTTTGACGCCAGGGTGTGGGCCAGGACGCAGGAGGGGTTGCTCAGGTGTTTCTAGGAAACATCCAAAGCCATCAATAAACTTCCCAGCCCGTGCTGCCATCAAACTGACACTGAGAACCGACTGGACAGCAAATTAAGGCGTTAGCCAAGGACCAATTAGAAGCTCTGGACATGGCTGGAGGGGAGGGGGCATGGCCACAAGGGTCTAGCCCCCACCTCCTCCTTGTCTCCCAATGCCTTGCTCAGTTCACAGCCATCGGCCCCGCCCCCAACACCATCCCCTTGTGAGATCCTCTTTCTGGGACCCCCGTGCCCTCTGCTGCCTTCCCTCCATCTGTCCTGGGCCCCAAGGGTGGAGGATGTCCCAGCCCTCCCCTTCCTCCCAACGCCTCCCTCCCTCCCAGGACCCTCACCTGGGGACCCGGGAAGGGGGGGAGCAGAAGGCACAGCAGCACGGCACACAAGACACCTCCCCTCCCTAAGGGCAACTGACCACCTACTAGCAGTCTGGGGGAGCCAGAGCCAGGGGCTGATGAGGGCACCGCTGGATCCCGGGCAGGGGCTGTCCCCTAGCTGCCCTCGCGCATCCCTTCTCTCCCCTGACAAGCCCCGCCCCTGGGGGACACCTGGGGGGCTGGCAAGCTCAGCCCCCAGCCTTCGGATCTTGGAGTCAGCCGAGGCCCCGGCATCCGCCGGCCTCTGGCACCACCTGCTGGTCACTGCGGGAGCCGGGCCTGCGGACAGCGGAGGAGCCAGGCCGCCCTAGCCACAGGGCTCCCCACGGGGAGGGCGGGAACCATGAGATGGGGTAGGGGTCCCACCCGTCCTCTACCTCCCGCCCTGCCCAATGCACAACCCGGGGTGTCTGACCCTGCTCTCACCCTCCAGCCCCGCCCAGGCCCCGCCCACAGGCTTCAGCCCCGCCCACAACCCCCCAGTCCTGCCCACGGCCCCGCCCACCGCTTCCAGCCCCGCCCACGGCCTGGCAGCACCTGTGTGGCCTCAGCTGCCAGCTCATCCTCTCCGAGCTTCAGTGCCCACATCGGGTCACGATCACTGCTCTTCCTGTCCACTCCGTCCCAAGTTCCCAGGACAGCCCTGCCCTGATTCTGCCCCTAGGCCCAAGTCTGTCCCTCCCAGACCTCCAGGAGCCTGTGTGTCCCTCCGCAGTGCCCCCCCCAAGCACTGCCCCCTGCCCCTGCCCCACAGCCCTCGGGGAACAAGCCTTTCCCTTGAGGGTCAGTGCCATGGGCATCAGGAGCCCTGGGTATGGGTGGCACGAACCCACCAGGTGAGGAGGGGGACCTGCCCGAAGGTCTGCATCCAGTAGTCCACAGCAAGGTCCGTCCGCTCCTGAAGGTGCTCCCCCTTTCTGCATGGGGGACAACTGGGGCCTGTCACCTGGGGGCCAGCTGGACCCACCTGACGACAGGAGGAGGGCGGCTAATGTCAGACTGCCCAAGGCCCAAGTGCTCCTAAGCCCTCTACCCTTCCCAGGTTTCCTTACTGCCACTGGGACCATTTTCTGGGGCCAGATCTGGGGACGCCGGCCAGAGGCAGCCTCCTTTTTGTTCCCTCCTCCTCAGCCCTCCCAAACCTGCCCCCATCAGGCACCTGGTGCGACCTGCCTGCGACCCTGAGAGGGGCCATAAGTGTCCCCTGAGGGGGGACAGGGAGAGTGCAGTACCCCTGTGATTCTGTGCTCTCAGTGGACCACAGCACAGGGCTGCCAGCCCCAGGCCCAAACTCCTGGATCTCTGGGCCCCCATCCGCAGAATCCCTTGGAACAAAGCAGGCACTTGCCACCGGGAGGCGCAAGTGGTTCACAAACGCTCCCATCACAACGTGGGGGGGAGGCACCATCCGGTCTGGGCTGAGATTTGAGGACTGGGGAGGGGGATGTCCTTTCTGCTTCCTGGTTAGGATTTCCCACGTCATCCAGATTGAGAATCTGGGGTTTTAGGCCAGGATCTGGGACGTGGAGGAGCTGGGGTGCCATCCTGCTCCAGTGGGGAGTGGTGGGGAACCACGTGGGGTGTGAGGCCCTCCTGCAGCCCCCAGCCCCATCCACACTCTGCTGGCTTTGCTGCCCGGGCGAGTGGCCAGCCTGGCTGCCCCACACCCTCCAGCAGCTGGCTGGCGACCCTCCCGGTGGCCAGTGGACTCTGCTCAGCCGGGCTGCCCACACCTGCCACAGCAGCTGGTTCAAAATCCCCAAATCCCCCAAACCGGCCGCTCGGCCCCATTTGGCCTGGCCAGGGAGTCCTTGGCCCCGACCGTCAGCCTGTCCCTCACCGAACTGTGGCCAGCTGGGCAGGTGGACAGCGCCCCAGCATCCCGGGGCGCCAGGGGCTCCTGGCAGGCACATTGTGGAGACACGCCTCCAGGCCCCCGGGTGGGTGGGCAGGCCTCCACTGCTGGAGGGGGCCTAGTGGGCGTGCAGGCTCACTCCTCAGCGGCGAGAGTAGAGGTGTTCCGGCACGAGTCTAACCACCCACCTGCCTCAACCCTGAAGGAGGGGAGCTGGGGGACTGAATTTTGTGGTCAGGTGGCCACTGGGGAGGCTCTGCCCGTGGTCATGATGAGAATCCCCAAAACTCGGGCTGCAGGACCAAGACAGGAGTAAGTTTACAAGGCTGTGCTGTCCGTGCTCACTGCACCAACGCTCACTTAGTCTGCAAACATTTGCTGAGCACCTGTGGGATGCTGGTGTGGCCCTGGTCAAGGGGCCCCCAGTGGCCATGCCACCCAGGGGCAGCCTTCTCCTGGCCCCCTGACCTTCCTGGACACCGAAAACATCTGTGAGCATCCCCCACTTTGCTCAGGCACCCCGACCCTACAATGCCCCTCCCTGAGGCTGCCTGGTCTCTGCCCTGCCCCCAGACCTGCCCCACCCCTACTCAGTCCTGGGACACGGGTCAGCCCATGTCACCCTTGGGAAGCGGCTCAGGACAGCTGCTGGGTATTGATGCTTGCTGCCTAGGGGAGGGCTTTCCAGCACCAGCCGTGGGGTTGGCCATAGTATCTGAGTGGACACTCAGACCCAGACATCATCAGGAGAAAATAGTCCCAAGGGGACAGCTTCCTGGGAGCAGGATGAACACTGGGGTGGGGGTCGCACAGCCCCAGGAACTGTGTCCATGTGGCCTTGCATCCGGGGGGTGCTGGTGTCACATGTGGGGGCATGGGCAGGGTTCGGCCCGTGCTCTCCTCATCCAGGCCCTCTCCCATCTCCCTCTCCTTCCTTCCTGCTTCACCCCCTCTGCCCTCGTCCCCCAAGCATCTGCAGCCACTGTAACCGATCCCCCCGGTGGGGCGGCCTGGGCTCTGGGCTCCGGGCTCTCTTGGCCCTCTTGTCTCCGGCCCAGCTGTTGCTGGGGAGGCCGTGTCTGTCCTGGGGACCAGCAGCTGCAGGGCCGGAAGCCTCCACCTACCCCGAGCAGGTGTGCCCTCTATGGCCCAGCGCTGTCTGCTGACGGCCAGTCCTGGGAGTCTAGGGACCCCTTGCCCTCATCTGCTAGGCCTTGGGGCCCTGGGCTGCGATGGCGTGAGGGTACCCTGGGCCTTGGGCAGTTGGAGGCAGGGCCCCTTTGGCCGGCCTGTGGGCAGGGCCGGTGGAGCATGCATTAGTTAGTGATAGAGCCAGGAGGGGCCTCCGACGCCCGACACACCAGCCAGCCCTTTGAGGCCAGAGGTGCAAACCCAGACAGAGGGCCTTGTTCGGGGTCCCCAGGGCAGGGGGCAGGGCACATGGAGTCAGTGGCCGGCAGCAGGCAGCCTGGGGAGCTCACCTCGGTGCAGACTCAGCTGCTCGCCTCCCTCCAGGCCTGGGACGGAGTGTCCTCCCTGACCTGTAAGCCTGTCAGTACCATCCACTCCATCTTCCCCAGCCACAGCCGGAGAGGGTCCCTATGCTGTCGGGCCACTTGTGAACATTGACCTGGGGGGCCTCCTCCCTTCTGGGGTGCCTCTGACGGGTGCTGCCCTATCAGAGAATGAACTCGTGTTGTTTTCAAGCCCCGCCCCCCAGTTTGTGCTCACACTGGCCCCAGGACCCTACCACATGCCTCATCCATCCCTGGACATGGCAGGAAACTGCTCAGTGGCTTCCTGGCCCTTGGGGCCCAGTGCCCTAGAGGCGCCCGGTAGGCCGCCTCTGAATTCTCCGCTGGCCTCCCTGTGCCCCCGACGTTGGCATGTGGGAATTGTGGCCTCGTCTCTGACGCCAGTAAGTACTGACCCAGCTCAGAGGGCCTCCATGGTCCTCGCATGTGAGCAGGTGCCCAGGCAGGGCTGGTGCTTCTCTGAGGGTTCAAACCCATCTGTTAACAAGATGACTTGTCTTAGGAGCAGAGACTGTCCAGCTTGGAGACGCCCACCATGGATGGATGGACGGATGGACGTCGGGGGCTCCAAAGTCCAAGCCATGCCCACATTCCCCCACTCATTGCTCCAGAGCCCACGCCTCCCTCCCAGCACCCCAGTTACGAGCAAGAAGGAGTTAACGCACACACTGACCAAGCTCAAGGGTGGTGACCCCTGGGGACAGGGGCACGGACAGTGGAATCTGGAGACACCATGAGAGGGTGGCAGACAGGACCCACAGGCTCAGGATGGGGCTGGGGACCCAGAGAGAAGGCTCCGTGGGGACTCGGGGCGGGCTGGGCAGCATGGGTCCTGGGGGGTTGAGCCCTGGTCACCTTCACTCACCACCCAGTTGGAGAGGCGAACACGGAGCCGCCGCGGCACCTGACATCCAGCTCCCACCCCACACGGGGCCGCCAACAGGGCTGACCTTCGGGAATGGAGTGGGAGCTCTCCGCGGATGGCGTGGGGGGGGCGGCTGGGGCTCCAGGCAGATGCAGGCTCAGAGCAGGGCTTGTGGGTAAAGGGAAGATGCGCTGTTCCCGCAAGCGGGCTCAGAGGAGCGCGTCTCTCGGGCTGCTAGTTCGCAGGAGCGTGGGGCTCGATCAGCGACATCTGTCCTGGGGCTGTGCTGAGTGGGGCCGCGGGGGCCGCGTTTGCCAAGCGGCTGACAGGGAGCGATCCGTCCCAAACAGCACCCAGCCAGGGGCAGCTCCCGCTCAGCACTTTCTGGCAGGTCACACAGACCGACTGCGGTGGCCCCCCGCAGCCCGGGCTCTGGGTCCCCAGGTCTCCAGCGGACTCCCTGGGCTGCCTGGCACACAGAGGAGGGCTGGGCCTCCTGGCTGTCCCAGCCCGGTCCTCTCCTAAGCCCCCACCACAGGACGCCTGGGCTGGACACAACAGGCAGACAGGGTCCAGCCTCTTCAGAGGCCCTGGCATCAGTGACAAGAGTCACTGCGTGCGACGCCCGACCCATCAGCCGCCCTCTGGCCCAGGCCCCGCCACGAGGTGTCTAGCCAGCTTCAAACAGGTGATTTATCTGGGCTTTGGCTCTCCTCAGCATCTTCAAACAAACGCCGGAGGGTTTTAACTGGACAGAGTGGCTCTCCGCACGGTCTGGATTTCCCATCTCCAGGAACCCCTTGCTTCTGAGAGAGGCTGGGGTGCCGGATGTTTATTTTATCACTTTCCCCCGCTCAGGAGTTTAATACTTCAGCAGCAAGTCTGAGGCAGCCCCGCACGGAGCCGTTTGTTTCTCCGGATTTCATTCCTTTCCAGACCCCCGTGTGTACGCGCCGGCTGGTGGCGGATCATATTTTCCCTCGAAAGACGTGGTTTTCCTATTAAGAGCTTCATTTCGGCTAGATCGTTCTACCATGCCTCGTCTCGGACGCAGCTGCCCGGGGCCAGCAGCAGCTCCACGGGGGTGACCGGCACCCCCGGGCCTGCGCCTCGGGTGCCCCGGACAGACGCACGGGCTTGGCGCTTTGGCCGCAAAGCCTGGGCCTCATGTCACTGCTTCTGTGGCTCACCTTGCAGAGGGCCATCTCCGGTTGGTCCTCTAGAGACCAAGCCCTCTGGCAGCCCCTACCCGGTGAGGCTGGCTTTGCTTCCCTTATCTCCAGACCAGGTGTTCGGGGCACTCCCCTCGCAGCCGGGGGAGGGGGGGGCTCTATCTGAGAGGCAATGTCTGTGAGCAGGCTGGGGGCTTTCCGGACTCCATGCATGGTCCTTGCAGCAGCACGGATGTGGGCCCTGCTCTCCACACCAGAGTCCTGCGGGTCTGTCCCAGGCCCCAGGTGGGGAGACTGAGGCCCGGGGAGGCCAAGCTCCTCCACCCAGCATGCATGTGCATTGGGTGCAGGCCTCCATCAAGTGGGAGGGGTTCACAGATGACTTAGGACCTAGGGAGCTTGGAGCCACCTGCATGGCCAGGTCTGCCCCTCCTGGGCTGGGGCCACCCCTCTGGGACAGGGGTGGGAGGCCCATCCCCCTCCTGCCCGGGTCTTATGACTTCTTGGCTCCTCTCCGCCAAAACTGGGTCATCTGGTTCAGAGCAGCAGAGCCCTGGGCTCCTTAATTTAAATGACACTGCTGTGGCCAAGCTCCCTGGCCCCACCCAGCCCCCACCAAGGACAGAACCAGCGGCCCCAGGCCTAGCCTCCCCTCCCACCTGGATCCCGGCAGAGCAGACGGGGTGTGGGGGCGGGAGGCACAGGGGGTCAGCTGAGGGGGCGGTGCCCACCTGCCTGCTGGGTGCTGTCAGCTCTTCCAGGGGCAGGAGGACGCTGGCTGGGTGATCGGGGTGACAGGGTGACAGCAGCTGCAGCCTGTCTCTGGCACCCCGGACAGCACCAGGCCCTGCGCCACACAAAGGCAGTGTGGTGGCCCCTGGGAGGAGACCTTGAGGGCTATGACCCCCTGGGACTCAGCGCTGCTGGTGGGGGTGCTTCCTGACCCTGTGACTCCCATCACCAGGAAAGAATGCAGAAACCCCAGTGCAAAATGAAATGTTCACAAACGACTGGGGGCCTGAGTCCCCCTGTCGACAGGCACTGAGCTCTGTGTCAGAGGAGGGCACGTGTCCCCAGGCCCAGGGATGTCTGCCCATTGGGGCTAGGGACCTGTGTCAGTTCCCGGCCTGCCTCCCCACACCCGGCTGGCCGGGGAGGGGCTCCAGCACGCGGCCCTCCCCCAGCCCACCCCTCGGCCCCTCACACGTGTGAGCGCAGCTGTGGGCCTGGGCAGGAGGAAATCCTCCGCTTTGCAAAGGCCCCAGGGGATGTAGAACTGCCTGGAACAGCTGGGAAGAGGCTGGCTGATGGCGGGGGCAGTCCTGGGCCGGTCTCCCACTCAGGCCGGGCCACGCCGGGGGCACCGTTACTGCAGTGGGAGGCAAGGCAGAGGCTGCTCCCCAGAGACCCCCACCAGGCAACCCCTGATATCCGGGATCACCCCCCATCAGAGCTGCCCCTATCACTGCCCTCACAGAGCTCCCCCGGTGATGAGCAGGGCCCTGGCTGCCCTCTACCTCTGAGTTGGAGCAATCCCCCTGAGGGGGCACAACAGCCCCAAAGTAGACCCAGGCCCATAGTCTCCCCTCTCCAGGAATGACCCTAGGAATCTGGGTTCACCCAGGGGCTGAGGAAAGAAGGGTGGGGCAGGAGGAGGCACTGTGGGGCCCTGCGTCCAGGGAGGGCTGTGGCCCCTTCTCCTGGCTGCCCGTGGAGCTGTCCTGGAGGGCCATGGGGCTGTGGGTAGGTGTGACCAGGAGACACCGGACAGCAGTGGCCCTGGGAGTCAGACATGGGGGTTAGTGACCATGTGCAGCCTGAAGGAGAAGCAAGCCCCCTCCCAGCAGGCCCAGAGCAAAGCAGGACGTCCACAGAGCCCCCAAAGCCACAGCGTCTGCCTGCTCAGGACAAGCTGTCTCTAGATCCCCCAGGAGGAGGGGGCTGTCTAGTGGCCCTACAGTGGGTGGGGGCATCTGTGATGCCTGCTAGGCCAGAGTCGGTTGATGAGGCTTCTCCCAGCTGCACATGGACATGCCCACAGGCAGCCGAAGCTTGGTTCTCCTGGAGTGTGGAAAGGGATAGGGTTCACCCACCACGGACCCCAAGTTCATCCCCAGTGCTCCTCCTGCTCCTAAGGTCTGCTCAACATCCTGAAGGCTTCCGAGGCAAACAACAGAAACCTCTTTCCCTGACTTCAGTGGCAAGCACAAGTTTCTGGACCATGAAGTTGGGTGTGGCTTCAGGCATGGCTGGATCCAGGCCCTCAGCTTTCCTGCCTGTTCCACAACTCAGCTCAGCTCAGCTCAACTTCTCTGTGCTTTAACTCTCCCAAGGAAGAGGGCCTCCTCCATACACTGAGTGGGGACAAGTTCCCGTCTCTCGTTTGTGTCATGTTGACTCTGTGGTCACATGCTTTACCCCATGGTTGGGAAGAGGACCATGTGCTAAACCCCCTTGCCCACCCACCGAGCCCAGATGGCCAAGAGCTTGTGTCCCCTCTGAGGACCCCCGGGGTCCAAGCCTCCAAGAACCTCAGTGCTGAAAGGCTCTTTGCCTGAAGGAGCTACCTTGTCTTTCCAAGAGACCACTGCGGGATGGTCAGCAGGATCCCGGACAAGCTCTGTACACTCCCCCTCCCGGCTGTAGCAATACCACTCTGAGCCCCTGAACCCTGTGTCCCAGGCCAGATGCACCCAAGCTTCCCAGTGCGGACACAAGCCAGGCCCTGTTAGCTTGGTCCCTGTCCCCAGAGGAGTACCATAGGGCCCTTTCCTCAGGATGTGTCCTGGGAGCAGCAGGATGAGGCCTGGGGCGGCTCTCGCATCCACAGCCCACGTCTTGGCTGTGAGGAGCCTGAGGTCTGGGGAGCAGAGGGAAGCCAGGGACGGATGGCGGCCTGAGACACCCCAGAAAGGGGCCCTCGGCGTGGAGCTCTCCTCCTGGATCCACCCCACCCTCTCGTCCATGGGGCGCTGGCACAGGAGCCACACGGGGCTGGGGGCACAGGGCCTGGGACGGGTGGGGCCTGCCTGTCTGGCTCCAAGCTCCCTAGCCTGGGCAGCCCCCCTCCTGCCCGCACAACAGGGCCCTGAGCCTGGGGTGGGCCGGGAGGCGCTGCCCACTGGCCGCCCGCTCACAAGGGCCCCATTGTGTGGCCGCGGCTGTGGGCAGCAGGTGGCTGCCTGGTCCTGCACGGGGAGGCCCTGCCGCCAGCCGCGCGAGCGGAGGAGGGCACGGCGGGTACTGGTGAGGCGGGGGCACGGGTGGGCCGGGCTGGGCTAGGGCACAGAGCAGCATGAAGGCGCTATTCTCCTGGCCCCGGCCCCACCCGCTTGGCCTGGACACCCCGCTGCGGGCCCTGGGCCAGAGCCCAGACACACCCGGCACTTGGATGCTGACACTGTGGCCTGGGCAGTGGCTGGGGCTGTGGACGGTGGACCAGCTCTGAGCAGAGCAGTCCTGACAGCTTCCTGGAGGCGGCAAGAGGCAGATGGGGCAGGAAATGGACCCAGCACGAGAGGGAGGGCCCCCAGGAGCCAAGCGAGACTGAGGGTAGGCCCTGGGCAGGAACAGGCCTCAGGTTCACACCGCCATTTTTGGCCTTGGATGGTGATATCCCCACTCTGTGCCTCAGTCTCTCTATCTGTAGAAGGGAGAGAGGACCGAAACTGCCCCAGAGTGGCTCAGGCCATGGCACAAGCTGACCCATGGGCAGGCTGGTCTGGGGAGGTGCCATGGCAGGACTGGTCAGCCCTTCTTCGGAGCACAACCAGAAAGACCTCCCATGCCCTCGGGCCCGCCAACCACTCAGCCCTCTCTGAGATGCCCCCTCCTCAGGGGTTGGGGAGGGAGGCACAGGAGGACCTTGGGCAGCCCCTCCACGGGGTGGGGGGGGGACCCTGCCTTCACTCCCAGCCCTGCTCCCACCCCTGGGCCTCTCCTACCGGTCAGTGAGCTGGCGCCTGGCTGCCTGGGGCAGGACTCTGGGCTAGCCGTTCCCTCAAAGGCGCGCTGCTGGGGCCCGGCTCCCCACCCAGCCCCCTGTGCCCTCGTGCTGGCAGGGAGCACATGCGGGGGCGACGGCCTCCCTCCCCGCAGTGGCATTAGGTAAGGCTGGCTGGAGCCAGGCTGACGGTCAGGCAGGCCTCCGGCAAATTGTGGCCAGGCCGGTTCCACCAGGGCTCCGTGGCCCGCCTGGGGTCCGGGGTCAGGCTGCCCTCCAGGCCTGCCCTGTGCCCAGACCAGCCAGCAGGAGGCCTGCCCTCCCGTGCCCCTGGGGCCTCCCGGCTGCTGTGGGTCCCACTGGTGCCCTGTCTGAGACATGACAGAGAGGAGAGGTGGGGACAGGCAGCTCCAACTGCAGGATCGGAGCCAAAAGAAAACATGGCCACAGGCCTGGGCCTGGGGCTGCCAGGGCAGGGATGCGAAGTCATACCTGAAGCCCAGCCCGTGCCGTGGACACAGGGCCGGCTGCCCGTGGCCCTCTGCACAGTGGCCTTGGGAAGCTGGCTGGAATGTGTATGACCCCATTTCTCAGATGAGGTCCAGCCCCGCCTGTGGCTCAGAGCAGGACTGCAGGGTCGGTGTGGGGTGGCCGTCCCCGGCTCAGGACTCATGGGCTGCCCAGCCCTGCTCCCCTCAGCTGCCCAGGCAGGGCTGGCTCTGTGCAGAAGACACCAAGCCCCTCCGGGTGCCTGTCCCTCCCTGGTATCTCAGCCGGGTCCCCCGCGGCCCCACCTGCCCCACCTCTGGGCCTGGCTGAGGGGGACCCTTGGGGGCTGGCACCCCGGAGGGGCTCCGTGCATAGCACCAGCCCGTGGAGCCAACTGGCACACTCAGGGAGGGCAGGGTATCAGGGAGAGAGGTTCCAGGCAGCGGAGAGAGCTCGGCTGGGCATGGGACAGTGTGGGCGCTGGGTGCTATGGGAAGGACACGTGTGTTCACAGGCCGGCTGAGGGCTGCCCACCCAGAGCCTGGCCTGTGGTCCAGCGTCACATAGCCCCAGCCGAGACCCCGCAGGCCTCACCTCCTGTCAGTCGTCCTCCCTCCCACCTTGGCTCTGCTCACTGAGCCCTGCCTGCCCCATGGGCACCGGCTCAGGGCTGCCTCCTCCAGGAAGCCCACCTGAGACCATCCTCTCCTCCCTGTAGCAGCTCAGGGCAGGCGGTGAGAGTCCACGGAGGGGAACCGGAGCCTAGAGTCAGGCATCCCTCTGTCCCCACCGTGGTGGCCCAGACTCTAGGACAGGACGTGTGCTGCATGCTCCCCCACCACGCGTGTCCCTGCCCCGGGGGCACTCAGGCCAGGGTGTGCACATTGTCTCTGGTGCTGGCAGACAGAGCCCCCAGGGATGAGCGTTGCCCCCAGGAGACTGCTGGGCTCCAGCCTCCGAGGGGTAGCCAGGACCCCCCATGCTTAGGCCTCCAGCCCTGCTCCCGGCCCCACCTTTCCCAGCGCCAGCAGGCTGGCTGGGGGTGTGTGGGGAGGGCACGGAGGGGCCGGGCAGGGGTGGGGTGGGGCTCCTCACCCGAGGTTGCCGGGATGGGGCACAAATCAATTCTCCCCCAGTTTCTTCCCGGGCCAATCTGGAGACAGATCAGACATTGAGTTCCATGCCGGAGTGGAACCAGACTCACCAGGCTTAATGCTGAGAGTGGCGGCTCCCCGCCACCGACCTCCCCCCCTGCAGCCCACAGCACAGCTAGAGCCGAATTACCCACGCTCCCATCACGCCCTGTGCTCTGTGAGGACCGGGGGGACAGCCAAGGCCCAAGGGTGCCTCATCCTGCCTAGACCATGGCTTGGTGGCCAGCGGCCTGCTGCCCTGTCTTCAGGACAGACAGGAGCAAGGCCCCTGGGCAGGAACCTTGCTGCTCCCTGCTGCCCCTTGCTGCCCCTCGCTGTCCCCTCGCTGCCTCTCGCTGCCCCTCGCTGTTCCCAACTGCCCCTCGCTGTCCCTTGCTGTCCCGGGGGCTGGCTCTGGGGCCACAAAGGATGCCGTGCCTGCTTCAGCTCCGGGTGCCTGGCGTATGTCTGTCCAGACACTGTGAGCCCCTAGATGTGGAGGTCCCTGCTGCAGAGTGACCACAGGTCTCAAACTTTGTTGGGTGAAGGGTAGATGTGGGGTTTGGCTTTTGAGTGAGAGGTTTAGGCAAACGTGCTTGGGGTCAGACTGTGGCATCGGAAAGCCACTTGTCAGGTTGGGGTGCACGTGCAGGGGGGTGGGCTGGTGTCCAACTTTGGCCATAGGGCTCAGGTGTTAGGGCTTCACTGGACAGATAAAGGGGGACACTTGAGGCCTCAGGAAGGGACAGGCCGCCTGGGGAGGCTGTGGCAAGGACCCCCAGACTTGGCTCAGTGGAATCCTGGGGTAAGAGAACCACCTTTCTCTCACCTGGGAGAAGGCTCCCCACCACGACGAAGAAGCTCTGCTTTTGCTTCACTTCCCCAAAACACCCACCCTGTCTCCCTACCTCCAGCCCCTCCAACCATGGCGACATGAAGCCTGTCCCTGCCACAGGACCTTTGCACTTGCTCTCCCTGGAATTCCTCCATCCCAGGTCTTTGCACATGAACTATGTCTTATACATCAGATCCAGTTAAAACGGCCACCTCCTCTGACTGAGTCTGTCTAGGCTCTCTTGACAAACTGCCATTCTCAGGGGGCTTAAACAATAGACATTTTGCTTGCTCCTGGGGCCTACAAGTCAAGGTGCTGGCAGATTCAGCATCTGGTGCGACCCTCCTTGCTAACCTTGTGCTGTGTCCTCTTCATGGGTGGCGGCTCTAGTAGAAGGACACCGATCTTGTCCATGAGCCTCATAATCCCATCACCACCCCGAGTCCCCACCTCCCAACACCATGACCTTGGGACTTAGGGTGTAACCTGGGTCCCGGGGGAGCGTGAACACTCCGTCTGTAGTGTCCTCTGAGGGGCCTCCTTGACCACTGTGCACACCCACACTGTGTCTTCTTCCCCCTTGGGGACCTCGTGCCTGGCCCCACAGCCCAGTCCAGCACCAGACTCTCAGAGGCATTCAGCTGGTGCCGCCTAGCAATTCGGCAAACCAGCAGTCATGAGCATCCCAGGCTGAAGCTGAGAGTAGAGACCAGTCTGGTGGTTCGGTTACATGATCCGCCGACATCTGGTGCGCGATTCTTCTCACTGAATTAACCAGCTGTTCTGAAGTCGTGCATAACCAGGACGATTAAATTCATTCTTGTGGGTTGACTCGAGTTGACGGAACAGAGCAGTGAGCTCAGTGACAGCCCTCTGGGGCAGGGGAGCTTGGCGCGCTGGGCACCAGCAAGGGGAAGGCATGCACCCCACCATGGGTGCGGACCCTGTCACCTCCGTGAACACAGGGACGGCTAGATCCCTACCTCACACCACACACAGACAGGTTCCAAACGAAGGCCTTGAAGCGACAGGAAAGCAGCTAAATGTTCCAAGAAAGTGAGAGATACCACGGTGGTAAAGTCCTGCTGAGAATCTCATGTAAGCCTGAGCCCATGTCCAGGAATTACCGATAAAGCTCACTTGTCTGGGTGGGGACCCGAGGGCACCACAGCCAACCTGCCCCTGCCAAGGTTGTTAACTAGCGGCAGATGGCAGAGGAAAGGAGGGACAGGGTCTCTGCCGAGACTCTGCGGGGAGAGGTGGTCCTGGTGGGTCAGGACCGTGGTGGTCCACACACGAACAGGTGGGTTTACTAACTGTCATGTTTTCTGGGAGTGCAGGGCTCCGGAGAGCTCAGCAGACAGAGGTCCAGGTTCCTGATCCTGGACACGAGTGTTCTCAGTGAAGTGTGCGGCATATCCCCTCTACTTACAGCGTACACGTGGGTCCCCAGGAGCCAGCAGTGTGTGTCGGGGAGCAACTGGCCTCATGTCCACGCCAGCTCACAGCCCTGGGGTGGGGGACCCGTGTGGTCGGGTTCTAGCACCGGGTGACACGGGGTGATTGGGAGGGAGAAAAATTGGAACTGTGGGTCGGACGATGGTAGCCACCCGGTGGAAAGCAGGGAGCAGGGAAGGTGTACGAGGACCGGCACTCTGGCTCAGGTAACAGGATCCGGTCTGATTTACAGGTAGGCACACGCGGGGGCCGGGACGGCACAGAGGAAGCCAGGAGCTCGCCCCCAGGCCAGACCGGGCACACACCCGTCCCGGGGCTTACAGAGACAGAGGGCGAGGGAGAGAAGGAGGGAGGGAGGGAGACATAGCCAGGCAGACAGACAGGGAGGGACAGGGCACAGAGCAGGGTACGACCAGGCGGGCTCCACTGGCAAGGGCTCTGGCCGTCCATGGCCGTGCGATGTCTCGCTACGCCAGTCCGTGATTTCAGGGAGGTTCTTGGCCTCTCTGAGTCTCGATTTCCTTGTATTCGTTTGGGAATAAATTGTCCCCCTTGGGTAGGGGGGCTCTGAGGACTGATGGGATTTTACTTGTTAAACCGGTGCAGGCCCCCCGGACGCCCACCAAGGGCCAAGGGGATTCGCACCCCGTGGTCCATCCAGCAGGACTACGGTTCAGCCCCGAGGAGGGCAGAGCGTCTGCTCCGGCATGATGGACCTTGCGGCTGTGACACCGAGGCCAACTGTCCAGTGCACAGACACAGACCACAGAAAGCAGAATGGGGCGTCCCCGCCTGGGTACAGGAGTAGAGAGGGAGTTTGTGAAGGAGGCTTCTGTCGGGAAGACGGACACGTTCTGGAGAGACGCAGCCAGAGCTATGCCCCTGCCTGGTGGACAGGTCACCCCTCCTCTGCCGAGAGGCTGGGGGCAAGGAGAGCCCAGAAGAGGAGGCCTGAGAGGATGAAGCAGTCAGTGATGGGGGCCCAGGGAGGAGGCGGGGGCTGCGGGTGCTCAGGGGGAGGTGGAGGCTGGAGGTGCTTGGGGGCAGCCAGGGGGCTGGGGTCTGCCAGGGCAGGAGGGCTGCCAGACCTCAGGGTGGGACCCCCAAGCAGAGGATGGCCGCTGGCCGGCACCCTGGGCCCCGGAGCCCCGAGTCTGAAGCCGCACACTCTGCCTTCAGCCCGGGTGTCAGGGAGAGCACACTCCAGGTCGGCAGGGCAGCTGGCGGACGTCGTCCAGCTCACAACGCCATGGCTGGCGGTGCCCCAGCTGAAAGCCCACTCCCCCGATCACACGGTGGGGCGTGGTGGGGCCAGCCTGGCTGTGATCTCAGCAGGAAGTTTCCGGGCTCCGGCCCCAGCGTACCCGAGACCTTCTGGGCTCCAGAGTGGCCATGGGGCTGCGCAAGTCCGTGGCCCTGGTCTGCACCCGGTGACGTCCCACCGTAGGGCTCCGCGGATCAGGCGACGACTGCTCTCACGGAGTCCCCCTTCCTTAGGACCCAAAGGTGGAGCCTTCTTTCTGCGTTAACAGGCGCAGCTCTGTTCAAGTCGAGGTCTGGCCTTGCTGCCAGTTGTGTGGCTTTGCCAGATGGCCTCATGTCTCCAAGCCCTGCCTGAGGCCGTCCTGCCCCGGCTGGGCACCCCTCCCCAGCCCCCCACAGCACAGGGAAGAGCCTCCTCTTGACTTCTTCAGACTCTGTGATGTGGGCAAAGAAAGTCGCAGGGGGTGGGCTGCCCCACACTCGGGGACCCAGTTCTGTGGAGGCAGAACCCCACGTGGGCCCGAAGCCCCCAGAACACAGTGGTGGCTTTCATGGTGGCGTCCAGCCAGCACCAATCCAGGGTATCCCTCCAACAGCATGGGACAGTCCCGGGGAGTCCATTCAGGAGGGCTGGAGCTGAAGGCCCCAGACTCGCCAGTTGCCTGGCTTGAATCCCAGCCCCACCGCCTTCTGTCTTGGACACCAGGCACGTTGCTCAGGCCTTCTGCCTCAGTTTCCCCATCCGAGAGGCCAAAAGCCAATGCCTCTGCAGGCCGCCACGAGAAAAGCTGGATGTGGGGCCCTTCTGGGGAGCCTGGATCTGTCCCGAGGATCCTGCCAGCTCAGGGACCCAACACGGGTCTGTGGGCGGGACAGGCCAGCGGCAAAGAGGGATGTGGTCACGGCTCTGCGCACACAGCGGCCTCCGCCGGCCCTTTGCCGACGAAAAAATGAACAGATGGGTGGGAGTGGATGAGTGGGTGCCGCCCATGTGGGGCTCCAGGTGCCGCATGCCCACTCCCAAGCAGGGCAGCCATTCTCCAGAAAGTTCCCTGGCCGCCAGCCCATGCTCCCGTTGTAGCCCTGGTCGGGGCAGGAGGGTAGGGGAACGCTGACCAAAGCTGCTGGGGGCGCGACCTTCCACCTCACAGGATAGTGGGTGCTCTCGCCGGGTCCTGGCGGATGGAGCCGCGGGAGGGGCACCTTCCCCACACACCCACCCCCCTCCTTCTTTCCCTCACCCCATCCCTGTGCGTCTGAAGGATGGCTCAGCTGGGCTCAGGGAGGCTTCCTGGGAAGGTGACCACAAGAGAGCACAGGCCAGAGCAAGGGCAGAGAACTGCAATGGGGCGTACCTGTTACCCGCAGCCCTGCGGTGGGGCAACTTGTGTCCCCCCAAATTCCATGTTGAAGCCATAGCCTCCAGGACCTCAAAATGTGACTGCATTTGGAAATGGGTCTTGAAGGAGGCGATCTAGATAAACTGAGGTCAGTAGTGTGGGTCCCAACCCCATCCGACTGGTGTCCTCACGAGAAGAGAGCTCTGGACACACACACACACACACACACACACACACACACACACACACACGGGACTGCCAGGAGGAGACGGCCGTCTGCACACCACTGAGAGGGGCCACGCCCGGACCTCGGCCTTGCAGCCCCCAGCCCTGGGGCACAACTCTTCTCCGCTGTGCTCGCTGCCCTGGCCTTGTGGGACTCTGGGACGGTGGCCTGAGCCGGCCGGTACCGCTGTGTGACGCACTGTCCCTGATCTTAGCGCTTCAGGCCACGGCAACGTTTGCTGTTCACGCAGCTTCTGAGACCCTCGGATCTGGGAGCAGCTCGGCCCTGGGGTTCTCTGGCTCTGACGGAGCCGCAGTCGAGTTCCAGAGATCCCGGAGGCCTGACCTGGAAGCTGAGGGCTCCTGGGCAGATCACAACACCCTCCCTGGGTCCCGCCGCCCCAGGAGTGGGAAATAATTGAGTGCAAGAATCCGGCTGCCTGGGGCTCCCCAATCCCCCAAATCAGCCCTCACTGACCTGATGTGCTAAAACTCCCACCGCGAATGGCCACGGCTGGTCAGGCTCTCTGCTGCTTCTTCCTTGACTGCGGAAGAACTCAGACCCCAAGAAAAGCAGCCACTGGGTGGGGAAGCAGTGCATGAGCCCCGAGTGAGCGTTGCAGGCGGTGGGGCCCCAGACCGCAGACAAGGCAGGAGCACCTAGAGCTCGTTGGCAGGGGCGTGGGGAGCTGGGGAAGGGGCAGCAGCCTATGAGGAGGAAGCCTGATTGTTTATGTGCCTTTTCCCAGGGACCTTGCAGGCTGTGGGTTTTTCTTGCGGTGGGTTCTGTTGTCACCCTGGATGAGTCTACACGCAGGGGAGCTGACTGAGCACTGCTCCCCAGGAGAGTCACGAGGGCCAAGCTTTGGTCCCAGCCAACCTTGGCTCAGATTTGGCTTCTCCCCTGACTGGACATGTACCTCCTCCTGCAGACCACAGCCCTAGGACTACTGCGTCCCAGTCACAAGTGCTGGGGACGAGGACGGTAGCCCCAGAACTAGGGCTGAGCTCATGGCAGGCAATCCCTGGCATGTGCTCACCACTCTGCGCCCCTTGGCCCAGGTCCTGACGTGTCTGCCTCTGTCCCCGGTAAGTGGCTGTGGTCTGAGACTCATTCCCACCGCCCCTCCCTGGGCAGATCCGAGAACCTCCTCCAGCCCCCGGCTGTGCAAGTGGGAAGGACACGTGAGACCATGGGACCGAGGGGATTGCTGAGGTCACCTGGCTGGTGGGGCAGGGGAGGGGGTGCCCACGGCTGAGCCCACCCCCACACCTCACAGCAGAAACCACCTGGGTGGGGCCACGGCCAGGCCTGAACCGGGACCTTCCCAGACCCCCTGGCTTCCATCCCTCTTGATCACAGGCTGCAACCGGCCATTCCCTGGGAAACCGCTCATGGCTGTGCCTACTTGTCACAAGCCCCCAGGGCCATGAATGCACACAGTGCCACAGGGAGGACGAGGACAGCCCCCTCCCTCAGCCGCCCTCTGCTCCGGCCCCTCCTCCTTTCCAGCCTCACAGGATTCCCGGCTTTCCCTGCAGATGGTGGGGGCTTCCTTCAGAAGCTGCTGGATCAGAGCCCCAGGCTGGTACGGGAGCAGGGGGAGCCCTCTAATTACAAGTGTGCAGAGCTCGCAGGACCGTCAGGCATGGGGCAGCCCCATGGAGGGGGGGAGCACTGGAATGAATTAGGGCTGAGGGGGCTTCTCCAGGGGTCCACCTTCCCCGCCCCCTGTACACAGCTCCAGCCCTAGCCCCAGGACTGACAGCCCTTCCTGCCAGGGTGTCTCCCCTAGGCCCAGCTTTGAGGTTCACAGGGATGAGGCCAGCCCCACAGACTGCCTTTCTACACCCTCTCCCCTCCAAGACCCCAAGAAAAGCAGCCACTGGGTGGGGAAGCAGTGCATGAGCCCCGAGTGAGCGTTGCAGGCGGGGGGGCCCCAGACCGCAGACAAGGCAGGAGCACCTAGAGCTCGTTGGCAGGGGCGTGGGGAGCTGGGGAAGGGGCAGCAGCCTATGAGGAGGAAGCCTGATTGTTTATGTGCCTTTTCCCAGGGACCTTGCAGGCTGTCGCAGGACAGAGGGGAAGGGCTGAGGGGGAGCTGGCTGTGTCCTCTCAGGGTGCCCCGTGCAGGGCAGAGAGCATGGCCCCACCCTCAGAGCTTCTCAGCTAGCGGGGAACACAGATGCTCTCCTTAAATGCAGACACCCTCCTGCAGGAAGCATGGGGTGCGGTGAAGGAAGCAGCTCCAGTCTCGCAGCCGCCTCCTGGGGTTGAGGCCCCAGCCCCAGGCCCGCACAGCAGCATAGGCTAAGACCCGCCCCTGGGACCTGCTGCGCACACCCAGGCCTGGCTTCTTCCAACCCCTGAAGGGGTTAATGACGGGTGGGCAGGTCCACACTGGCCCCTTCTGACCCTTCTGGGCTCTTCCCCTCCCCCCCAGTGCCCACTCATCTAGCTCGAAACAGAGCCCCGTTGTCCAACGCAGCCCAAGCCAGGGGGTGGGAGATGTCGGGCCACTGCCCCGAGCTCACGTGGGCTTGGCGGGACCTTGGGTGAGGCCGCTGACCAGCTTACTCACGTGCGGGGCTGGTGGTTGCCTTGGGGGTCTCCAGGACAGGGCTCTGGCCCAGCTGACCGGCCCTGCCTCCTCACCAGCCTCTGCCCCCAGCAGCAGCACAGGCCAAGAACGTGGGCCCCACCTCTTCCTACCTCTGTGACATCAAGGTTTACCCCTGTGCACTTTCCAGGGAAGCTGGGAGTGTGAGGGAGGCGATGTGGTCCCTTAGGTCCCTCATTCCCTCGCCGTGGGCCTCCACGAAGCAGGGCCCCATCCAAAGCCAAGCCCCCCAGCTCCTTGCAGCTCCCTCTGGCCCGCCTTCCCCCCATAACCCGCTGGTCGCTCACAACACCCCGAGGTTCACCTCCATAGCTGGAAGTCTCAGATCATCCCCACTGGCCTCAGGAGCCCCGGGGAGATGATGGCAAGCTGAGGCCAGAGGCTGTCAGTCACTGTATCCTGGGCAGCAGCCACTCGGGTCAGGCCCCTCTAGGTCTCTGTCTAGACAGTCCGGGCATGAACCCCTGCCATGAAGCTGGCCTCATATTAGACCTAGTGCCCCTTCACTGGGTTCCCAGGGCCCTGGCCACCCGACCTCCTGGCCAGCAGCTGCCCCTCCTCTGGCAAGCCCACGCCCCAGGCCCCAGGCGCCCACCCAGGCTGGCACTGCCTCCTCACACGGTCTGGAACCGTGGATGCAGGGGGCACATGGGAGTCTCTGGCCTGGAAGACCTGCCTTTCACAGCCACCTCCTCACCCGTCCACTGCCTGCCCAAACCACCTATTGTCCAGCTGTCCTTCCCCTCCCTGCTCTGGATCAGTTTGGTCCAGCAGGCACTTCGTCCCTCCTGGAGCTTTCACCCATCCAAAGAAGGGTGAGTAATTACACTGCTGTAAGCTGGAAACACTTCTCAGCTGCAGTGACAGGAGCCAGCAGGTCCAGACTCCCGACTGAAGCCCACAGCTGTGGCCTGGGCTGCCTGCCTGCTGGCCAGAAGGGAGGCTGACGCCCTGGGGTGGGTGGTGAACTGGGAGGTCTCTGGGGTTCACTTCCCCTCCCATTTTTCATTTGCCCAAGGTCAAACACACAGGGATGGACAAATAGATGAAAAGACATACAGATGTATGCATAGTGGATAGACGGGTGGATGGATTCGTGGTGGATGGATGGAAGGATGGATGGTAGATGGTGGATGGATGGATGGATGGATGGATGGATGATAGATGGATGGTGGATGGATGGATGGATGGATGGATGGATGGATGAAGGGATGAATGGATGGATGGATGATGGACAGATGGATGGTGAATGGATGGAGGGATGGATGGACAGAGGGATGAATGGAAGGATGGATGGTGGCTGGCTGGCTGGCTGGATGGTAGATGGATGGATGGATGGATGGGTGGGTGGATGAACAGAATTAACGGGGCTTAGAAGGCAAGTAGCCTTCAGTTCTCTCCTGTTGGCTGTTAGGAACTCACAGGAGCAAAACCACCAGCCAGGGCATAAAACAACACTGAATTTGAATTCGGTGTGTGTATGACTCAAAATTTGCTCTGGACTCTTTCTGGCAGGGATTTGGAGGTCATCATTCAGCAACCTCTGTCTGGAGGGGCCTTGGGGACAGGAAAGACACAGTGGGTTCCAATTCCTGTCACCTCTGGGACTTGCCTGTGTGCCTGGCTGCAGTGGGCTGAATGGTGTCCCCCAGAATTCATGTCCGCCAGAACTGGTGCATATGACCGTATTTGGAAAAAGATCCGAGTGCAGATGCAATCAAATGCAGGATTTTTTTTTAAAGATTTTATTTATTTATTTGACAGAGAGAGATCACAAGTAGGCAGAGAAGCAGGCAGAGAGAGAGAGAGAGGGAAGCAGGCTCCCCGCTGAGCAAAGAACCCAATGCAGGACTCAATCCCAGGACCCCCGAGATCATGACCTGAGCCGAAGGCAGTGGCTTAATCCACTGAGCCACCCAGGTGCCCCTCAAATCCAGGATTTCTAAGGGACAACCTTCTGGATTACCTGGGATGGACCTTTACTCCAATAAGAAGACAGAGGGAGGAGCGCCTGGGTGGCTCAGTGGGTTAAGCCACTGCCTTCAGCTCAGGTCATGATCCCGGGGTCCTGGGATCGAGTACCGCATCGGGCTCCTTGCTCGGCGGGGAGCCTGCTTCTCCCTCTGTGTCTGCCTGCTCTCTCGCTCTCTCTCTGAAAAATAAATAATAAATAAAATCTTTTAAAAGAAGACAGAGGGAGACATGGACCCAGGAGAGGGGCACAGATTGGAGTGATGCAGGCATCATCTAGGACACTCCACTGATGGCCATGGATCGCCAACCTGGGAACCTCCTCCCTCCACCTGGTGGTCTGTCCTTCTCCGTCCACCAAGCCAGGGTGGGGGAGCGGCGGGGCTGGCAGTTGATGCTGGGCACCTGGGTTCACCTCTTGGCTTCATCTCAGGCACCTGTCTGGGGCGTCTCCCTGAGCTTTCTGAGCCCCTGTGGGGCTGAGCCTGGAGGCTGGGGAAGCTGGGGACTCCCTCCACCCTCTCCGCCCACTGTGTCCCAGCAGCATCAAGGCTGGGGCCCAGGTCCCCTTCCATCCTCCGTCCTCCCTGCCAAGTGGCCCTGCCAGTGGCCACCGGTCTCCGCATACCTCACCCTTCTCCTGCAGCCCATCGTGGGGTCACTGTTCTCCCTTCGGTGGAAATGCCTCAGGGATGGAGTCCTCTTTCCTGTCAGGCTTGATTGAAGGCCATTATCATCAACCCTGTCGTCCTGTCCCTCAGCCCTCTGGCCCTGACCCACGGCCCAGAGCTCAGCTTCTGACCCTACTGTCCAAGGGCTCCCGCGGCCCCACAACCCTGCTGAACTGGTGGCACAGTCAATAGCTCCCCGTCTTCCGCAGCCTGAGCTCAGGGGTCCAGGTCACGGGAGTGGAGCCAACCGCCAGCCCCCTCCACGCAGATGGCTGTCGGCACTGCCCAGGGACAGGGAGCCCAACGGAGCCATGGTGGCAAGAGGCTTCTAACAAGGCTGGGAATGCGGGTGACGCCTCCATCACGGAATCTCAGGGGCCCTGCACACAGTACGGGAGCAGACCCCGACCCAGCCCAAGCGTGGGCACCCGCCATGCCCCTGGGATGCCCTCTGAGCACCTCCGGGCCTCCCCAGCCGCCCCACCCTTCTGAGGTCATTTTCTACCCGGCCCACGCCCACTGGAAAAAACAGCCCAGGACACCTCGCTGCCAAGCCCAGGGGGCCGGGCCGCTGGGTGGGGGGCAGTGGGAACATGACCAGGCGGGAATTTAAAACAGGAGGTCCAGCTCAGTAGCCGCGGGGGGTGTGGGCTGTGGGGGCCAAGTGGGGCGTCCCCTGGGGGAAGCCTCGTCCAGGCCAAGAGGACCCACGAGTGTGCAGGGAGCCAAGGGCCCGGGACCAGCTGGCAGACGAGACGGGCCGATGAGGGTGCGAGGGGCCGCCCACGCCCTCACGTGCCCCTGCTCTCCTCCACCTTCCAGCCAGTCACAGGGCTCCGTGTGGCGGCAGCAAGCTCAGACCTGGCGGCCCAGATCAGGCGGGGCTGGGTGCCTCTTGGTCCCACGGCAACCGAACCCAAGCGCCACAGACCCAACTCCCCATCTCAGTCTGGGGGCCGGACGTCATATCTACGTGGGACAGGCCGCAGTCCCCTCCGGAGACCCGGGGGAGGGCTGCTCCTGCCTCGCCCGGCTCCCAGTGTGGCCGGTGTCCCTCGGCTTCTGACTTCATCCCCAGGACTCTGCCCCAATTATCGCGCGGCTGTCCTCCGTGTGTGTCTGTCTTCCTCCTCCCTTCTTGTGAGGACGCCAATCCCCGGATTTAGGGCTGACCCTACTCCACACTGATCTTAACCCAGAAATCGGCAATGACCCTATTTCCAAATAAGGTCACTTTCTGATGTTCTGGGGAGCCATGAACCTTGAGAAGACCCGACACAGCGCCCTAGGAGGGGAGCAGAGTCTCGGCAGGGTGACACCTGACAGACGGGAGGGAGCTGACAGACCGGAGGGAGGCGGCAGGTGAAGGCCCGGGTTGGGGCAGGGACAGCAGGACCCAGACAGGTGGGAGCACAGGCACCAGCCCACAGGGGAGGCAAGGGGCCCTGGGGGAGAGACAGGTGTCCTTGGGGCCAGGGATGTCTCTGGGAGGACGTGGTGGCCTTCCCTGATGATGGACATCCACAGTGCTTTGTGGAGCCAGAGCTCATCAGCCCTCCTCGCAGCCAGCTTCCTTGGGCAGGGAGATGAGGGGCCAAGGCCTCCCAGGGCCAGATGGGAAGGGGGTCGCTGAGGGTCTGCTAGGAGGCAGCTGCATCTGGGGGGTTCGTGGCTGTGCATCTGGTGGGCAGGTGGGGATCAGGGGGGCCACACTTCCTTCCTGGGCTGCGATGCCGTCTTGGAATGTGGAGCAGGGGTCCCGGCCTCCCCAGACCAGTGCCTGGCATTCCCCGGGCTCCCAGAGGAAGAGGGGCCATCTGTTTTCTGTTGGACGGATGGTCTGGCGCTGCCCCTCATACGGCTGGGGGCCCAGCGCTCCAGGTGGGGTGTCTGTGAGCCAGCCAGCGACCCCCAACATGCAGAAATGGGAACATGACCGCAGTAGCTCTGCCCGCCCACCAACAGGGCTGTCCCTGTTGCCCTCGCTAAACCCCATGGGGCAAGGACACCAAGCCTTCCAGGTCTCAGGTTTGCCCTGGCGACTCACGGGGGCCCCTGTTCTTTTCGCCCCACGTTGCCAGGAGAAGAGCTTCCCGCAGGCGTCCTGAGAGGCCAGCACCTCCGTCTAGGCAGGAGCTGTCGGCCTTGTGCAGACCCCAGCTTCCATGACGGAGAGCCGCTGGGATTCTGGGGCGCTGGGTTCCCAACGCACCCCTGAAGCCCGAGGCTGGGGCTCCCCTCCTCCGCTCGGTGGCTCTGTAGCCAGCAGGCGGTCGGACCTGGGCAGATGAAGTCGGCTGATGGCGCCAGGGGAACTCGCGACACGGGAACTCGCCATGGGACACGTGAGTGCCAGGGGAAGGACGGCCATGCCACCGGGGTGTTTCCTTTTTTGGTGTGGTAAAATATTCATGACACGAAATGTACTATTTTCACCACTTCTAAGAGCACAGCTCCGCGGCGTGAGGCACATTCACGTGGTCGCGGAACCAGAATTACCCCGTCCTCCCCAGCGGAAGCGTCGTAACCCGGTATATCCAAAACCAGCTCCTGCTGCCCGCTCCTGACATGAGAACCACTGATGACAGCCTCACGATGACGCAGAGACACAATTCACGGGCCATACGTTCGCCTCTTGAATGTGATCCCCTGAATGGCTTCTAGCGTCGTCACGGAAACAGGCAACCCCTTCTTCCCCCGGAGATTTTAGCTGGTTTTTGGCAAGGAGAGGCAGCCCTGGGAGCTTCACTCCCCACTTCCCATCCCTTGGCCGCAGGCTGTGTGGCCTGTGTCCGGCCTGGGTCACCCCTGCCGCAGGCAGCTGCAGAGTCTCACTGTGTGGCTAGGCGGGACGGTACCCACCATCCGGACGGACATGGGACACTCTCTCTAAGCCTTGGAGATCCCCGCGAGTGCGTCACCCTGAGGGTGACCTGGACGGCCGAGCCTGAGGGCTCAGTGACCCCACAAGCCCCAGCATTCCCACAGCCGAGCCGGCTGCGCCTCCACAACACCACACGGAACCGGGAAAGGGAACGCCTCTGACTTCTCCAAAACAAAGGAAAGAGGTTTTGCTCTGAGAGAGCCTTTCTCCAGCTCCTTGTGTTTGGTTTTCTCACGGAACAAGCTAGAATGCTTGGCGGGAGGTGGGAGGGAACCACCAGAGCACGGCTGCTCTCAAGGGGCCAGCGGCCAGTGTCCTGCTCCCCAAATACGCAGACCCCCATCCCCAGCTCCCCAGGCCACCTGCGCCCGCCCACCCCGCTCCGAGGCGTGTCTCCCCGGCAACGCCAGGCTCAGGGACCTCCAGGGAAGGTGGCCCTCTCAGGGGACCAGCGTCTGGGCCTGGGAGCTACTTCTGGCTGAGCCCTCACCGCGAGGCTCATTTCCCCTGTCGGATGCGTCTTCAGCAGCCAGTGCTCTGCCAGGACCCAGAGACCTGGCAGGAGCCACCGCTCCCGTGACACCGCCATCAGCCGTCTCAGGCTGCCCCCAGGACCCCGCACTTTGAGGCCCTTGGAATCACCGCAGTCCCCCTGAGGGACTGGCTATGAACCTGGGGGGTGGGCGCAGAGGCCCTTTCTCCCACCCTGGCCCCACACCCGCCGCATGTGTCTGTCACGTCTGACCAGACGGCACCCTCCATGTGGGCAGCTGGGTGCCGGAGGACTGAGGTTCAGGGGCCAGGACCCTGGTTCCGGGTTCCCCGGCTTGCTGGGGTGGGGCTGCCACCAGACCCAGGCGCCAGCCTCCGCCTCCTCGGCGACATTAGGAGTGAAGCGGTCATCACGCACAGAGCCTTCCACCTGCGGCACTCACTCAGCGTCCGACCCCTCAGACAGGCCACCTGCCCGCTTCTCAGGCGTGAAGCGCCTGAGGCCCAGAGACCAAAGGGACCCACTGGAGACACCAGCGCCCACCTCCCTGTTTGGGGGTGGATTCCTACACTGCGGTG